>NW_028186431.1:187664-219825 GCF_003343005.1 Rhea americana
TTTTTTTTTCTTTTCTAACATGCACATGTACGTTCTCTGCAGCTGGTAGGAGTTTCCCAGGGTAAGAGCAAAGGCCCCGTGGCAGGGCGCGCTGCCGGCTGCCGGCCGCTCTGCCCGCCCCGCACCTACCACACGGAGCCGTAGGCGCCGGAGCCCACGGGGGTGAGGTTCTGGTAGCGCTGGGGCACCTCCCACACCGTCTTGTTCAGCTCCTGCCGGTAGAAGCTGCCGCGCTCGGACATTTTTGCGGAGCTGCCGCCAGCAGCAGCAGCAGCAGCGGCGGCAACGGCAGCAGCAGCCGCCCCTCAGCCGGGGCGGGGAGCGAGGCGGGCACGGCCGGCGCCGCCGGGGAGGAGGGACCGCGAGGGGAAGGGGAGGGGAAGGCGGGAGGCCGAGGGGGTGGGGGCAGTGGCCGGGCCGGGGGAGCGGCGCCCGGCGCGCAGGCCGAGGTGTCTCACGCCGCGCCGCCCGGGGTCGGGGGGAGGCAGCGGGGAGGGCAGGCGGCGGAGGGCGACGCGACGAGGAGCGTTAGCCCCTGCATACATTTAATAATGCGAAAGCCTCCGCTTTCCGTCCAGGAAGACTCTAGCCCTCAGGATAACAGAGGAAAAATCTTGAAAGCACGAGCTTTCAATCTTCAGAGGACACGCATCAGCTAACGAAGAAAGAACTCCAATTTTTTTGTTGCTTTATATTTTCAAAACATGCTTTATACAGTGTTTCAATGACTTGCACAATCAGCACTACAGCAATGCTGCCACAATATTTTCCTATGTATGATTTCCTTCCATAGTGTCTTATGCTTCCTTGAGCACCTAAATAATTTGCATGTATGTAGCCTGCTTGAATGGATTCATTGTGTGGGGACTGCTCCACATCTACCTTTGAGTCAGTGTGAAATACTGTTCCTCATAAGTCCATTATGTTCCTATTCTATGAACTGCAGTTCATTTTGACGAAGGGATGCTCAGCCTCTTGCCAGGACATCACTGTGAGCATACAGAACRTGTATGCCTGTATAATTGCTAGCGTGATGAGCCAGTGGCAAGTTTTATGGATGCTGCAAGTGTTGGTTGGTTCAAGTTCTAGCTCTGAAACCCCAACCCATGTTGCATAACAAGACTTCCTTGCTTAGGCTGCYGGAGTGAACAGTGCGAACAACTCTGGCATTTGCTCAGTGCATTTCCAATTAAAAAGTATGAATGAGACTAGTTCAGCGTTTTGTAATCATCCACTCTACGAGTGTAAAAGTATTSCTAAAGCCACAGCCAAGTTTCTGCTTGCACTTTACTGCAACATCTCCAGTCCTCTCCAGAACCTGGACCTTGGTCTCAGGTGAGTTTCAGTGCTGAGGGATAACGGAGCCCTCTACTGGTACAGTATTTGAAGGAAGTTGCAAGTGCAAGCAATGTATTCACATATCTTTTTTTTCTTAGTAGCACTGTTTTGAGTTTTTAAGTCAAAATACAGTACAGTCACTTTATAGTAAGCCCAGAGGAAATATTTCCTCCCCACCMCTTGCAGGAGGCAGGCTGAAATGTCTGACAGTGCCAAAGTGAAGCAAATACAAAGTGAAGCAAATTTGCTAACTTTTATTCCACTTGCAGCCTTTTGGCTTTAACTTCACTCACTCATTAAATATTAGATTGTTTCTCGCTAACTGTAGCTATGGTTTTTGGAAGTTGAATGTATCCATATCTGCCAAAGTTTCTAATCATGCAATTTCCACAGCAGGTATTTTTCAGTCTTATTAATATTTACAATCTCTTTCAATTTCCTGTCTTCTGTGAATGAGCTTGTCAGGTATTTATCTTGCAGTCATTACTGTGAGATTGTATTTGACTACTTTGTTTTACAGGATATACATATATGAGGTTCTATGTAATGAGTGAGATATTAAAAAAACATGCTCACAAAATGAATCTTTATTATATCCCAAGAACCATCTGCTTACCCACTTTCATTAATTATACTAAGATTTCCATTCAGTAAGATTAATTCATTTCTTTTAAGAAAGATTTTGTTAAACATCCTCAGCAAAAATTCAGATATTTTAAATCTTCAGAGAAGCAGACACAGGCTAATAAAAATAACCCAAAGGAATTCAGAGAACTTGGAGGACAGTTTCAGAGTTGTTTCAGAACATAGTGGGTTACAAGTCTCCAAAAGGCTCCACTAAAGCAAACCCTAACAGATGCTTTTCCTTTTATACTGTGGGAGGAGCAGGTCATATGTCCTTGTTGACTCAGCTAAGGCAGYATGAGGAGGAGGAAGAGACAGCTTCCCTAGTGAGCAGCATTCTCTTCCTTTAGTTCCTGTTTTACAGGCTCCCGGTTCTGTGGGTGCAACAGAGACAAAGTGTGAGTAGCTGCATTTGAAAGAAGTGTGCAGGACGGAGGAAGAGATAACTTCATGGCTTTTTTTGTACTTATGTTGCCTTCTTAGGTGTCTTTCATTTCCTATACATGAAACACAACTGTATATAATCAGCCATGCTGGTGGCTGGCCATGGATAGGAAGAGGCCATAAACTTAATGTGGACACTGCTTTGGTACCACCTCTTCCCCCTCCTGCCYGGACTGCCATTTAGCTGTTCCTTTTCCATATACCAAGTGCTGATGGTTTGAGTACAACAGGTCAGTGGGAGTAGCTGCATTTGACATAGAAGATGATGGAGTGAGAGAGGCAATGCGTACTGTGATGATAGAGGCTGAGATAGGAGGCAGTGTGGGGTAGGATCCAACAGTGTGAACCTTGTGCCTGATGACCAAGGCTCATCAACTCTGCCTGCAGATCTGAGAAGCTGTAACCCACAGGAAGGAGCAGATGTGCAGTCTCTCAACTCCATAGAAGCTTCAGCAGGTACCCAAAGGAGGAATGCTTGCTGGTTGTAGCTGAGCACTACTTTTTATAACATGGCTGTTCTTGCAATGAATATTCAAATCCTTCATTAGTCACGCTAGAACAAATCTCAATTAAAACAAAGGAATTTATTATTTTAGTCAGTTGTGAGTTTTCTAATTCTCTCATTCATCTTTTACTTCCTTTTCTTACTTTGCTAAAAGCTTGCATGTCTTTGCTAACCTCCTTCCAGCTCCTTTCGATCTCATTTATTCTGTCTCTTTAGCTCTGCCTTGATTTTGAATTTTAAAATCAGTAATTTAATATATAATGCAGTTTAAAATTTGCAATGTTGATTTTTAAAAGTAAACATGGAAACTCAAAGAGATGAAAGAATGCCACCTAATTATTGAAAAGATGTCATTTCCTGTTGGGAAATAGAATCGTATTACGGTAAACACAGCACTGATTTAAAACACAGGCTTTGGAAAACACCGGACTAACTGTCAGCAGATCAGAGTTCTGACTGTTCTGAGTAAATTGCTGTAAATTTAAGGTAGCTCTAACCAAGGATTTGCACCTATGTTATCAGTAGAGTTTGAGAATGAAACACCATGATTGCCAGCTCCATCACAGACTTACTTTTGAACTTGGAGATGCCAATTAACAGATTTTACCATACATACCTGAAATGAAAAACTGTAAAATAAAACTGATGATGCCATAAGGATGCTCTCTGTGCTGCTTCCTTTTAAAAATGTTGTAAGAAGTAGTTCATTAATATGTTTATACATGAAAAATTGATCAGAATGGTATATAAATTACTATTAATAATAAAAGGTTGTGGTAATAAGCTATAGTGGTGTTTTCTGTGGACTCATGAATTTCTGAAACTATGTCTCCAAATATGTAGTTATAAAGTAGGAAAGCTGACACTGTTTATAACAACATAACAGGCTAAGTACAGGAAAGTATAGGAAAGACTTATTGGAGACTTCTGTAAATAGCAGCTAAGTCATTAGCTGATCTTAATACCTCAGTTTGCATGAGATTACTTTTCAGGAGACTATATATCTTTGTAATTGAATTAAAAGACGCTCTTTGCTTATGCCTGCAAGGTGGTATCACTATTATTTCTGCTGTTAACACCACCATTTTGACTTGAACTTTGCTGCCAAATATCCATTTGGTAACCTTATATTTTACCCAAAGTCCATTCAGATGAACTGCTCCACTCTGAAACTATTCTGTCATGTTGCAACTTAGGTATTTAATCTGGAAAACATTTTTCAATGTTGTGAGAACATTAAGGATCTTGCTTTGCAGAAAACTATTAAAATTTAGCTACTCATTCTGAGCCTCAAGTTTGATAACGAAAAATCCATGAGCTTCAAGTCTCTTATGTGTAGATATGAAATCCACTGAGAAATCCTGCTATTGACTGAGAATTTTAAAAATCTGGATTATATAATAATAATTAGAATAGGTTTCTTTATTCTTCCTGAGAGGAAGGGATTCTAAGATGGTTTAAGTCCAGAGTTGAGACTTTGTTTCCTTCTCTCCTATATTTTTGTGTCAAATTTGGAAGGTCACTTGATATTTCTGTGCCAGCTTTCTGTATTTGTAAACAACGACTAGGATTGTTTTCCTACTATAAGGATAAATATATATGATTGATATTTTCTCAGATAGCAATAGCACACATGGTATTATCTATGATTCTGAGTTTGCAGGCATAGATAACAATATTTTTCAAATATTCCTTTCATGCTGCAGTGGATGTAGGTTAGGAAATTTTTCATACCCTGTTACATGAATGTAATTCTGAAAAAAATCTAACAGCCTCCTTTATCTGAAGCTGTAAAATGAAGTATACCTCCGCCTCTTGTAGACTTACCAGTGAAGGGTGGTAGAGCTTTCTTGGTTTGGGAAAGTTTTCTAAGTTCATGGTGATAGATTTTCAGTGCTACTGGGACCTCAAGTATGTTAGCAGTTGGAGTCAGAAATCTCCAAAGTGAATTTAATCAAAGATAATATCCTGCTCAGTCATGTCAACAATGCCTTCTCAGTGTATGAACTCTCAGAACAAAACCATAAACAGAAACATGAATACAGATTTAACTTTAAAATCATTCCAAATTAAGTAGAACAAAGGTCCAGATATCATAACGCAAGGGCGAAATAGGCTAATAATATGTAGTATTATATTTTGCTTTGTATTTCTCTTGCAATCCATATAATTATGTTGCCTTGTTGCCTCACAACAGCTCCATGATATTTTATTCTTCTGCTTAATACAGTATCATTCAAATCGAGCCCAATATTGACATGTATAATCGGTGGTTGCAGAGAGCCCAGTACTGCTCCCATTCAAGTCAAAGACAAATTTCATTATGTGAAAGGGAGTAAGAACAGATTGTTCCAAATGCTTTAATTTGGGATTGATGTCCTGAATAAACATTGATTCTGAATTTTACCTGGTCAACTCTGAATAGAATCCAAAGGTAAAAACTCTTGGGTGTGATAYGTGACATAATCTGGGCTCTATGTTTTTCTGATATGTAGGAGAAGTCACACTCAAAGAAAGCTGTTTAATTGACTACTGTGTTGTCTCTTGACTTCAAAGAAAACAATGTGGGATCCTTAAAATGACTATGCATTCTTGACTATGAATTCACCTAATCAAGACCCAGTAATAGTCATGTATTGAAGGACTTGTATTCACGAGTTGTGCATTTGCCTATGATTGTGTAAATTTTGAACATTAAGTCAATATGAAGAGATCAAGTTGCTTAGAGRGCTTCTAAATAGCTGTAGATAGTAGATGAGTATAAACTTGCAGAATCTAGCTACATCCATGCACTTGCTCTGGCTAATTCCTATGAATATCTACACTTCAAAACATGGTGAGCACTAATAGAGTGCTGTAAAAATATGCAAGTATTTATAGTTATGGGAGAACAGTATGTGAGTTCTACATGAATTTTAACTCTTCATGAACATCTAGAGGAAACACTTACCAATGTTAAAATTCATAAAAGTAAAACAAAAACCTCTAGTAAATTATCAGCCTGGCTTAATATGAGATGCAGGCATTCACATGTCTTCACATGCCATCTGCTACTCATCTATGGAGTTGTGTACTTCACTCTGCTGCTGTTCCTTTCCCATAAAGCAATTACATTCAGCTTTACCATACAGAAAATACCGTATCACTCTCTATTGCTGTGTTTTTCAGTTATTATTGGATTTATTATGAGGATGCAACTCTTAGGCTATTTGGGAAGAACTGTACAAATTCAGTATTGTATGCAAACCTCTCCAAACTACCTGCAAGTTTTTCCTTAGTTAGTGTGATTCCAGTGTTCAGTGTGCCACACTACAAAGGTAAGAAGAGTGGATTTTCTATATTAATAWCGAACAAGTCACTGATGTTATAATATCACCTTCTCGGTTTTGATTTAATATCCTGTCTTCAGATCCTGATGAACAGATCTGATTGCTAAAAGTAAGTGTGACAGCAAAGCTCCAAATAATGGCTGTAATATGACAAATTATACTGCAGCTGTTGACCAGTGTAGGCAGTATTGGACGTGGTAGAGGAATGCCTTCTGCTAAGGCTTCGCAGYGGCTTGATGCCCCCAATGAAACAGCTGTTAAATGGCTTGGCAGGCTATGCATTTTCTAGGCATATTTGGACCCACAACATACTTTGCTTGCTAAATATCTGGATCAAAATTYATGCTAATATATTTATGGCAGGATAGAAAAGACAACAATATGACTTGTTTGAAATCATTTCAGACAACGAGAGCCCTTTAGATATAAGCTGTGATCCATGTCCACATTCTGTTCAGAAACTACCATCCATAAAGACAACAACATTAATAGTTTCATCATGGTTCAGAATGTATTTGATACACATGAGAACCTTCAGGCTATTCAGGCCATGTACCTACTGCAATCTAATCCTATATCCATTAATAGCCTACCCATTAGTCCATGTGAAACTCCTGTGAAAGAGTAACTGGTTACTCTTCATTTTCATTCTTGTGCTTGTAGGAGTACTTACAACCTGAACTGTAAGCCACATCTGGAATACAGTGTCCAGTTCTGGTCTCCTCAACACAAGAGAGACATGGAGCTACTTAAGTGAGTCCGACAAAGAATGCTAAGATGATCAAGGGACTGGAGCATCTCTCATACAAGGAAAGGCTGCGAGAGCCAGGCCTGTTCAGCCTGGAGGAAAGAAGACTGAGGTGGGATCCTATCGATGTGTATAAATCCCCGAAGGGAGGATGGAAAGAGAATGGGGCCAGACTCTTTTCAGTGATGCCCAGTGATAGGATGAGAGGCAAAGGGCACAAACTGAAGCACAGGAAGTTCTGTATGAACACGAAGAAAACATAACACTGCTGTATTGTGAGCATGACTGAGCATGCGAACAGGTTGCYCAGAAAGGTTGTGGAGTCTCCATCCTTAGAGATATTCAAAAGTCATCTGGACAGGGTCCTGGGTAGTTTACTCTAGTTGACCTTACTTGAGCAAGGGGGTTGGACTAGACATTGCTAGAGGTCCCTTCTAACCTCAACCATTCTATGATTCTGTGATTCTATGAATAAAATCACTGACAGAGATAAGGCTTTTTTTGAGAAATAGTTAAATGAGGGTCTTGAGCCTGGCAGTTTAAGTCCTTTAATATCCCTTTTMTAGGCCAGAGCTTAAGAAAGGGAATACTACATTACTGTCAGAGGAGAGGCTGTCAAAAGGGATGGGGCAGTCAGCAGCTGCAAGAGCTGAGTTAGGCAGATCCTGGCCATGCACAAAGGGGAAAGAACCTGTGTAGGAAAGAGCTTTCAAGGCTAAACTGCAGTGTCTATAAGGAATATAAGGCTGAAAGGCATCTCCCACATCCCTGAGTTACACCATCCACCATAAAAAACTTACTACATGCCAGTTAATATTTTGTTGCCCTTATCAGTAAACTTATGCTACTACTGATTTGTACTTGTGCATGTGCCACAATTGTTCTGTGGCCTTAACAGCTCCATCCTTTCCTTGGTGTTTGCATTTCCCTCAAGATATTTCTAGACATCAAACATGTCTGTGGCAACTTTCATCTTAAGCAAAGTATGTCAGGCCTCCTTTTCTAAGACAGCTTCATCATTCCCTTTATTATCCTGAGGAGAGAGGTCCTAATTATCAGTGCTGCTTTTGGAACAGCCTTCCAGTGAGAACGTGGTGGACAAAAACTGTACCAAATTTTCACATAGAGTGGATTATTTCATGAAAAGTGAATGTGACATTGACACGGTACTCTGCAGCCACGGGAGAGTTTATGAGAGTTTATGAATTAGCACTTTTTTGTCCTATATTCTATTGTGAAAGCCAAAATTAACTATTACCAGTTTCTTTCAGATTTTACTCAGCCTGATGCAAAACATRCAGACTGTCCTTGCTTCTGCTTCTTTATTTTTATCTCCTGCTACTAATGGTAAAATAACAAATATGCYACATTTTCTTATTGACTGAGACTCTTGAATATGAACGGTGTAGCAGTGGGCTTTCAGAAATAACAGCCATGCACACTACCTTCTCTGTGTGAAAATTTAAGTGACAGAACAGTGACCTGTGGTGAAACCTTTTACATCTCCAGAGTACATTTGGGGCTTATCTCTCAATTTGAGTRTAATTAAGCTTGTCAGAGGTAAGAGACCTACATGCAAAGGCAAGAAGTGTTTTAATATGATTTTTCATAAGATACAAAGTTACTTTTCCTGTTACACTAATGAGAACCAATATAAGATGTCTTCTATGGTAAAGACGACACATTTGTTCTAAACRCTAGCCTATTTTACAGAAATATACCTTGGTAAGCTAATATTTCTTAACATCACTTTTTATGATCTTCAGTCTCCACTTTATGTAGCATTAGGCTTTATATATCTAAAGAAATTCTTGTCATAGCTAATGAGGCAAATATATCCTTCATTATAGATAACAGATAGTGATTTTTATGCCATGTTGAGATAGCAATGATCTTGAAATCATCACAGAGATAAGTGTAAGCCCATCTTTTATTACTACCATGGTAATATATTCAATTTTACCATGGTCAGCCTTCTTTATACATCTGTTTAGCAGTACTGTAAGAGTAGTGGATAAGCTTTTAAGTGTGTCCTTATTTAAGCATAATTCTTCATTTCATCAATTCCCATCYGTTCCCATTTCCACCTGACAAACATCAGCTATTTGTTTGTCCAGCAGTTCTAACAATTTTTACTTTGGGTCAGAGCCCAACATTTTCTTAAAAACTTCAGAGTGATTGTAAGCATGGCCTTTGAAACTAATTCTCTCTACCAGTGTTCAGCACTTCATTTCGTAATATAGATCATGTAATAACATTAGCTTGTGTTATATTAGTTTTAATTGATCCATATTCCAGAAGGCTCTGTAGATGGCTTTTTCCAGTAGAAGTTTTAGTGAAATTGGATTTTCTGTAACTCTTTCTCTTTTGTTGATTTTGACAAACTTTTCCTGTTTTGAGATACAGAATCAGCAAGCCTTGAATCAAGCTTCATTTGAAATTAATTTTTTGTTATGCATTCTAAAATTCAAGTTGTCTTTTCTATTCTGAGTTTCRTAGATATACTTGAAGAGTGTCCATTCATTCTTTGGACATTGTTTGCTCTGTACCTTGGTTTTCTGCGTGTTGCTGTTGCATCTCCCTAGCATCTTTACCAGCTCTCTCTACACTGACTCAACAATTATTAGTACATATTCAAGGTGCAAATCAATATCTGGGGTGCCTCAGTTTGCATATCCTACACTAATAAATCCCTTTAAAACAGGAGTTAACAGTATTTTAAGGGCCCTGTGCTACACTACTTTTTCCTCCTGTTTAGAATACAAGTGTGTTAGTAGAAACTGTGAAATGGTGGTATTTTGCTTGTGTATAAGGAGGAGTTGCTGGTGATCCTGCTGGTTTTGGTCTCCAGTGACATCCAAATGCTTGTGATTGTCACTGATGTCTCTGTCTAGATACATCGTGGTGTCCAGGCCTTGTTTGGTGCCAGTTTTACTATGTGCTATTCACAACATGTCACRTGCTCTCTTAGGCATTCTTCCTGCAATGTGCTATCCTTTGCTTTGGCATGATGAATTGCTAAGCTCATGATGCTCCGTTGAATGCAAAGTCATTCAATCTCAGCACTATTATGTCTGCTGACTTAAAGAAACTGATAGCTATAGAGTAGCTCCTTTATTCTCAGAAAATCAATAAATTATGTCAGCTATTAGAAACTCCCACACCTYCTTGCAGGTGGAACAGCAGATTTTTTTCTCAAGCAGCCTTTGAAGCCTTTTTACCTCCTAGGCAAGTGGTTTTGTCCTGTCTCCAAAGCTGCAAGATGTTGAGTTGTTGAGATTTTTTTAGTTTCATTTAGCTGGCTTCTCCCAGATCCACCCTTTTGCTCATTTCCAGTTTAGAATTCCAACCTCATTCCAAATTGGCAGGACTCTCACGCTTCAAACAACAACCATCTGTTAGGATTGGACCCCCTCAAGGCATTCATACTGTACAGTTTTGCATCACTTGAGATCACTGTAACAATATTTGATGACAACAGGAGGTTAGACTTGACCTGTGAGATTCTTTCCTGGTGCTGTGACATTCCTATTACAAGTCTTGCAAGCCAAAGGCAGAACGACAAATGAAAAGAAAAAGCTAAATCACACACATATTAGATAGCAGCAGCTCAATCAAGACTTCTCTGAGTAAGCAAAGAATCCCCAACCTCTTACCCATTGATTAGCCAGAGCCTCATTGTACCTCAAAACCACACTGTGCTACAAAAAAGTAATTACAATAGAGCTCAGGTCTTCACGATTGTATAAAAAGTTGTGTGAACCAGAAAACATTTTTTTAATTTAAAAATTAAAAAAGGCAGACCTCTCACAGAAGAATGCTCTATTTTCAGTTATGCCATTCTATAATCACACATGGCTTGTTACCAGCAGTCCTGCTTTAACAGGGAGAAGAACCTTCCCTAAATATTCCTAGATATTTCTTTCCTACATGTTCACCCCAGTAGTGTGAACATTGTCTTTAATTGTTTCTTTTCTTTCCCTTTTTGTCTTAGACCAAAACAGGCCCTAAGACATTTCCTACAGTTCCCAACCAGGCAGAGAAGGTGACAACAAGAAATTGGCAGCGGATGGGTTGGCTAACATCAGCCGCTGCTGCTGTGCTGGTCATGAATTCTCTCTCATTACCTCACCCATAAGAAGTTATTTTGACCCACTGGAGTCTTTATGCTCCCTTTCTTCCCTTATGTCTAGTTTTTGCCATTCCACTGATAGACTCGGGCCATATAGCTGGAAGGATCTTCCTAGCAGGGTATTCCACCTCAGTAGTGAAAGCTACATGTAGTATGGATGCCTGGATAGGCTTAAAGGATCAYTGTTAACATAAACACTGTTAAGTTACACATGAGTAGCAAAATCATTGAGATTGAACCCAATGACATTCTCCTTTCCAAATTGTGAATTCTGCACTAAGCATAACTCAGCCTGAGCTTAACCAAGACCTGAGTTTGTTTACTCAGATACAAATTGATAAAAGTCCAGCTTGGACAGAAATATTAGTTTCATTAGATCTTTTTCTTAAGCTGATGATCCTTAACCTGTCACAGGGAATGTGACAGATGATGTTTTGAGAKGAAGTGGCAATTGATGAGGATGCTTTAGACAGTAAATGTAGCTCTCCCTCTTTATTTAGTGAAATAACTGTAATCATAGAAAGAAAAGCACACAAATGTTTCACACAT
The DNA here is from genome assembly GCF_003343005.1 of Rhea americana. Taxonomy (NCBI): domain Eukaryota; kingdom Metazoa; phylum Chordata; class Aves; order Rheiformes; family Rheidae; genus Rhea; species Rhea americana. Next base: position 199,334 of record NW_028186431.1, read on the forward strand.
ATGGCCAGCTTCAGCAGTCAGTCAGACGATTCTCCCAACACCATGAGTGCAATCTTTCCAGCTCTAGGCCTTTGCTACAAAGCTAATAGCTCTACTGTTCCAGAAAGCAAGCACATGCCCTGTGCCTTCCCCTGCAGGTGCAGCTTTCCTGCTTAACCCAAGCATAAACACAGTGTCTGTGATTCTGTGATTCTGTGATATTTGTACACTCCTTTGAATAGGAGTAAGTTGAAATCATGTAATGAGGGAATGACATGATCAGAAGTCATTATGATGAATTCTCTGAAGAATTGCAAAGGCACATAGGAAACAACTTTCCATACTCTTAAAACTTTTATACAGGAGCTGCTAGATTTTCAGAAACAGTAACTAGTGACTGAAGCCAAATGGTAGGTTATTACCTTTTTTTTTCTCTTTTTCCTGTGAAAGTAAAAATGAAAATCAAAGAGAAAACTCTTTCCAGCAAGCATAAAATAAATCTTGGGCAAAAATAGAGCAGAAGGAGCACTGCTATTTCTCTTTTCGGTAGGTAAATTGGTAAAGTATGGGACAGGTGGCTTCACAAAGTAAAATACTCTGTACCGCTGTCAATGTTTGGTGATCTGTTAAAATAGCAGCTGTCCCATTTTCAATCATGAGAAGGCAATTATTATAGTATCAGCTATGACTACAGGTAAGCAAACATGTGCCAGGACAACTAGAATCTCTGCTCTTTTGCTCCTGTTTAGCAGAAGCCAAACACTGCCCCAGGTGCTCCACAAAGCAGACAGACGCATCCGTTATCAGCCACAAAGAGCAGGGGTGCTCACTGCCACAGGCAGTTGCCCAGACTTTAGGAAATGTGGGCTCAGTCCTTGTGCTTTCACAGACTTCTGTGAGATTCGATACAAATCATTCTGTTTGTCTCATCTGGATAGTTACAAAGACTTACTTTTTTTAATGTGGAAAACTTTCACATGCTCAGCCTCTGAAGAGGAATACTCTACCAAGGGTTAGGTGCCTAACCTGCAGAGTCAGCATCTGTCAGGGGTTACAGAAAGAGTCACTCCTGTCTTCTAAAACTAGGAGAAACAGATACATTTCTATACAAGAGTTCAGTGGTCAGAGAACTCATTCAGAAGTTTGAAGTATGATTTTAATCTGTTCTTCAGACTCGRTGGATGGTACACCATATTTCTGCAGACTGCCTGAGACTGTGCCCCAGGCCCCAGGCTCCAAGGTCTGGAGGAAGAAGAAGGAAATACATGGAACAAGACRAGGTGGGATGGAGAAACTGTTCCTTCTATAAAATGTGTAGGCTTTTGTGCAGACAGAAATTATAGCCTAAACAACCTGGATGGCAAATAAGCTGCTTATCTGTTGTGTAGCAGACCTAGATTCCAGCCTTTGCTTTAAGAAAGTCATCAGGACAATTTTTTTACTTAAAATAATCTTATCTCTTTTTTTCCAGTGAATCTTCGATTCTTGTCTGAATAATGGAGTAACTTCAGACAAAAAATCCTAAGAGCACTGGTCCACTGGCATAACTCAAGTACCTAAGGTCCTAGTGGATAAGAGAGAGGGCAAGGAGGGAAAAGGAGAARTTTGACTCTGTATAAGCAGGGGGAAGCACAGAATCCAGCCACTCATTTCCTAGGTACCATAACCWCCTGGAATACCTCTTCCAGAGAAAGAGCTCGGTGGATATATTTCAGCAAAGCCTAATTTTCAGATCCTGGTCAGTTCAGGAATGAGAGGTCTGAGTTGCTAGGCATAAAGAGATAGAGGCAGTTCCAGTTATTCACAGAAGAACTGCAGGCAAAGGAACWTTACCATTAAATCTAGATAGCTATGAACCTTAGGCACTAGAAGTATAAGCCAGAGTTTTGAGGTTCATGGTATTATACTTATGCATCCAAATGTTGTCTACAAACTGACATAGACACCATAGCTGATTTTCTGGATTTGAACCTCTGTGTTTCTGCTGTTCTAGCTCTCATGTATTAATAATAGCATTTACTTTTTTCCAAGGGTTTTTTTCTGAGGTAAATGCCCTAAAAAATACTAGATGGCCAGCTTCCATGATGGTAAACAGCTATACAAACATYTAAGATATTGCATACCCAGTGGTGGGAATGTGTGACTGGAGTATAGGCAAGCACACTTGGGTGTCAGTTTTAGTCTGAGCTGCAATAACAGTAGAGCATCAAAGGAACACCTCTGGATGCAATGGAGTATGAAGAGCATCAGGATATCAACTGTTGTGGTGGGAGCATCAGCACAGGTCAGAAWCTGGAAAATAAGCCAAAAGAGACCTTGTTTTTTTCCAGTGCAAGAGCACTGCTATTAATGTAACTGGGTATGGGGAGGGGAGAGGTAAACCCTACTCCTGCATCAGCTTGCATCTAAGGACACTGTACCTCCACCTTACATTATATAGAGGGCTCCATCCTGCACCCTGTGCCAGTTATGCCCACTTGATTTTGAGTCACTCCCTGGCTCCTGCACAGCTATGCAGTCTGTCTTCAGTTCTTCACAGCCTGGGAAGGTGCAAGTTCTTGCTGTCACTGAATGGAAAAAAAAAAGATAGACACTTGTGGGAAAGGAGGGAATGACTAGGAATATAAAACTAAGCAAGCTCTTTTTGCCTTAGTATATCTGTTTGTACCTGCTCTGGTTGCTMGCAAGTGCTGAGGACTGACATACTAAAGCATCATAGCTATAGCACGATAAAATCACACCTTCATTTTATTGCRCATCCCAAGCAGCATATCTGTGCTGCACACCGTGTATGGAGTAAAAGTGACTGAGCCAACATTAAAGAAAAGCTGGGGCTAGTTATCAGATGTGAAGTTACTGTGGTTTATTTAGAAGCTCAGATATTCACAGGTAACATAGRGTTGTGCTGAGCAGATACATGAGTTCTGGGGCAGGAAAATCTACTTGGCAATATCTACTAACAAAAATAATCAATTTTTTAATCAGTTACAACTGATGCTGTTGACTCCCTGAACCTTGATGGTGTTTAAAATATTGCTGACTGCTGCTATGTCGATGTAAGTAATGCAAATCCATGCTCTTTCTGACAGTGAAAAACACAGGAAAACAGAGGCTCCAGGGCCAACAGTCTATTGCAGCAGGAAATGTTTTGAGAACAAAAAGTGACTAGGTCGTGCATAAGCTCTGTGATAGCAGTTGTTCTGGCAGCTGAACAGTCTGGTGGGGGAGGCAGGTCAGTTCATCTGCCTTGACCTAGAGTACTTCTTCTCTTTATTAATTGGCTGCTTTAGCTTGATGTTGCTGGTTCTTATGTTTTATTTTTATTTTTATTTTATTTTATTTTATTTTATTTTATTTTATTTTATTAAGAAAAGAAAGATGTGTGACAGAAAAGACCACAGGAATTTGTGGACAGAAATGTCTCTCCTTTGGCAATGACTGAGTTTCAGTAACCTTGGCATACATCATATGAACAGGCTAGGAGATAAACCCCAGTCCAGGCATAGGTCACACTGTTATTACAACAATCCATCTAACTTTACCCTGACTTTTGATACCCAGGAAATTTTCAAATGAACAAACATCTCCTGTGGGGGGGGGGGTGCATCAATGCCTGGAATCCAACCTTCATTTCTGTTTCAGACACTGCCCTGTCTGAAGCTAAATCATTGAAATGAGGACATTCTTGAGTTAAAAAGAATACATCTCTAATTCTGAGCCACTTACCCAAAGCCTTTATGCAAAACATAACAAGTGATTCATGGTGATATGAGCACCCCTGACACATACACAGCCAAGACTAATATTATGGTACAATATGTTTTGCTTGATTAAACAGAATGTTTTGGTACTCACATTTGACAAACTTTTACATACAGAAATTGTCTCAAACTATGCATCTGAATCAGTAAACTTTAAAAATAGTTTATTCTAAGACTGAGTTTTCCCAGTGTTTTCTCCTTTCACTTCTTTGCTCCTCTGGCAAGAAGTATCATTGTAACACCTGAATGTATATTACATGTGCCAGACTATCTTGCTGAGCTAGTGACAGGATCMCAACCAGTAAGGAAGAACTCCCTGGAAAGGTGCACGGATGAAGAAGTTGCTCAACTGAGGTTTTGTGGAACGGCGCTGGCTCTTGAGGGTGACCTGGCTGCTTTTCCAGTGTGCCTCTGGTACCTGATACATGGGGAGAGCAGCGCAGAGATGGCCGAGAGGCTATGAACCAGATTACTCAGGTCCAAGAAAGCTTACAAATTTCTTTTCCGTCCCTGTTCTGTGGGAAGAAGCTTCAGAACAATCAGGGGTAAGAGGCGAGCCCCGAGCCAGGAATGACAGTCCTGCAGGAGGATATGTCTGAATGCAGGAACAGGGAGGGAGTAACAGAGATAATGGGCTCACAGGGGGGCAGAACACTACTGTGCTTCTTCACGAAAGCCTCATCTACAAGAAGGCTGATAACAACTAAAGTAGACCAAATTAGCAATTCCCTTCACTCACGCAGCGCAATCATATAGCAGACAAAATATGGTACTCAGTGGCCATTTGGAGGGATAGGGAAACTATTTTAGATGCTTGTCTATAGGACATCCCTATGTATRGCTGGCCAGAGTGAATCCCAGGAGCATGATCATCCGCTGAAAAAACAGCTGTCACAGGAGTTCTACCATGAAACAATTGCTGATGAGTTTGGTTTCCTCAGAAGGCTATGAAGCCTGATTAGCATAAGTAAGGATCAAGATTTTCAAAGAACTGTGTCACTAACGTTGCCTTTTCATATGCTTTAAAGTTTTCTGAAGTTTTTAAGATCTTCTTCCTGAAGTACATAAATCATTGATAAATTATGGTATGAGTTTGACCTGCTTATAAATATTCTTTAAACTATGTCACATGCTATGCTTGTATATCATGATCAAYCTGCGAGAAGGATCCTTACAGAGACAGTGCGTATAGTAGAGGGAAGGATGGCACTCTAGAACTGCTAATCTGTTGTGTGCACAGCTGATATCTAGGAGTTACTGAAAGTGAGAGCCCAGCCTGTGTTCTTTATGCTGCTCTTCAAAGGTATTTTTTCCAGTGTCTGCWGCCATATCTGAGCCAGGATAAGGTTTATTTTAACTAATGTCTTTTGTAGCCCTAAATCATTACTTTGAGCTTTTATAAGATAAGATGTTGAAAATTACCCCATCCTTTGCATCTTTAAAAGTACCACATTATTATTTGTAACAGTAAGATCTGTGTAGCATTTAAAAGACCTTTTATCAACAAGTTCATGGGCATGATGGAATAGAACAGTATCTTGAAAACAAGAAATCTTGTCTCATTTGTGAGACAGCAAAGGCAAGGAAAACTTCTCACTGAATTGTTTTTGTTGGTGGAAATATATTTGCTGTCCTTGAAAAACAATCTGTGACTGCATGAAACAGCATAAAAAATGAGTATTTAAAAACAATCTTGCTTTTTGAAACAAAAATGGATTGGCATGAACAATCTATGAAGTTTATATAAGGAAGATGTTTGCTATTCAGTCATGCCATAAAAGATCTTTAAAGAGCCTTCCCATCAACCTGGCAGGTCCTTCTGTAGCCAAAATCCACACTGAGGCCTCACACCTTCTCAGCCACTTCACTCTCCTGTGCCTTGTCACTGTAATGGTTCATCAGAACTACACCACACCTTGGCCACTGCTTTCTAAGAGCAGTGTGTGATGCAAACATTGCGAAAGTAGTAATCCAAGCCCAAGAAGAAAGTCTGGGGGACAGATAAGGAGCACATAACTTGCCTGTCCTTCCAGCAGCTTGTCTAGTTTCTCCTGTCTTCCTCCGCTCCCCRATAAAGATTCATCAGCAGTTGTTACAGGTTGCTCTTGATGGAGGTCAGAGAGAGGATGGCCCTGGGAAGTAACCTGCTGCCCAGTGCTGAATTTGTGTTTTTACTGAAGAACAATTTTTACTTTGTCTTCAGCGCTGCTAGGGGTTAAAGTGACATGTAACACAAAGTAGCACAAATATTAGTTTACAATCATGCTAGCCTTCCTATCCTACTTCCCAAGCCAAGAGAATTTACCAGTAATATTTGATGGGATTTGGCTATTACATATACCTGTGTAACTCCTCTCTCTACCATTGCTTTGTTTCTGTCAGTGTTCTCCATGGGGYTGAAGCAGTAAGTTGTATGGCAGTAGCTGTGATGCTCTAAGCATGTAAAAACTGAGATCTGTGGGGAGACTAAATAGGTTATATTAAGTCTATTGATATAATCAAAAGGAGAGATAAGCTTTCAGTTTAGCAAGACTTTCTTCTCTTTCAGGGGGTTAAGCATCTGAAATCCAGAAGTAAGCTTAAATTCTTTCCTATTGAATAGGAACCAAAAAATTCATTTCACTTAAATCAGTGCAGATTCACTTACCTTTAATAATATCAAACACCAGTGATCAACAGTCTGTGACACAGGAGCATATTTTAAATGGTGCATAGCCATGAATCATAACATGGGACTAGGAATTTCTGCAGTTTGAAAATTCATCTATGGAAGGCAAAAGTTTCCAGTTTTGGCTCAGTTCAGAGGAATTCATTGCATTCAGAAGATGCAGGCAGTCCCTGCCCTTCAGAGACGAGGTACTGCCAACTGGCTGATTTGTATCCTCTTGTATGTCTGTGAGGCAGCATCCCTCAGCTCCCACTAGGCTTCTACTAGGGCTTTTAACCAATAATTTGARAAAGAAAATACAGTTTGGCATGCTCTCTTTAAAAAAGTTGCTTTTAGAGTTCACTCATCTTTGAGGATGGTCCATTTATTTGGTTTTGAACATTGTTTTTAGCTGAGGCTGCTAAAACTCCAGATTGAACAGTGCTTTTAAAATTTGATACAACTCCCATGAATCACATCATATCCTGAGGTCCGTATTGTATCAAGTTGCCTTTTTTACAGCTCTAAGCTAGAAACTTAAAAGCAAAGCAATTTAACAAGGCTGAATGAAAGAAAGAACACAAGGAGGTTCGTTTGGCTCACAGCCAGGCCAAGGCTGCTATCTGGAGAATGTTCTGAAAAACAAATTGCAAAATATGGAGACTCACTGCATCATCAGTTATTTTTAGTAGAATACTATCTGAATGAAGAAGAATGAACTCAGATTTAAGAGACGTGCAAATAAAAATGTGGTCTTAAAATTAAACTTTGTTTTATGTTTGTTCCTTTAACTAGTGGTATTGAACAMTGTGGTTTGCATTTTACATATTCCCTTACAGACGTGTGCTGTTCTATATGCAAAATCAAAATACACCATTTTATTAAAAAAGAAAATCAGTAAGAYTGAATAAACAACTACGTAGTTAAATCATGTAGTATGAAAAAGAAGAGATAAAATCTTTTGGAACAAATAATCCCTACACATTTTTAAAGGCTTTGCAGTTCTGTACCTTAAGTGTCAGCTTGCCTAATATTTTCATAAAGTTTCAGAGAGGTGATATCCACTTTCTAGGTTGCTATACTTAATGTATTTCTGACCTGTGGCCCTAATTCAGAAGATATCTATATTCTTTTCAAGCACTGAAGTTTTTAATCTTGTGCATGCTTTAGACATTAATGGATCTTAAGTTGCAGTAATTTTTATGCAGATGTTAATACGATTAGCTGAGGAGCCATAAGTACGTACTTAACATAACATCCTGAACTGAGGTTGTAGGAACTAATTTTGCTGTGAGATACAGAATCAGATCTACAGTTCTTCCACATTTGTGAGAGGTTAATAGCGTCAGCCACACAGTTATGCCAGGTCATGGTGAGAGGGGAATTAGAGTCTCTATAGCTATAGCCCACCATTTCCTTTGCTTCCTGGCACTATAGACAATGTCCAATTTTAAACAGTTATTCTTAACTTTCATTGAACTGAATGTAGAACTTGCTGCAGAAGAAAGTCCCAATACATAATCCTAAAGACCCTCCAAATCTGACTGCAAATTGATTTGCTTCTGACAAGTCACACCATACTGTCCAGGATGTTGCCTTTTACTAAAACAGATTTTTCTCTGTTAGACCAAGTAAATCAAAGGTAATAAAACTGAGGAAGGACCAAAATGCACTCTGGGCAAAATAACTGCTCTGCAAAGCCAAGGAAATATTTCTAACTCAAACAGTGACTCCTGGTTGTAAAGTTYATCTCATGAGTGAGAATGGCCACCAGGTTGGGGGAAGGACAGGACAGCCACTCCTGCAGTCATGACTTGATGCATTTGTAGCAAGTACTAATAGGAAAGAGGAGAGAGGGGAACAGGGATGTACAGTTTCCTGTGTCTCTTGGAAATTCAGACTACTTACTATTGCTGTACTCAAAAGTGAGTACTCTGTTTGTGTGCAAAGATGATTTATAAAGATCTACCAGAACATCTATGGCCATCTTCTCCTCTCTTTTCTTGTGCAAATTGTGAATAATTCAGCTGAACTTGTTGATGTTGCTGAAGTAGGAAGAATAGTCAGATATGAGGTTCTGACTTCTCTTTTTTTTTTATTAAGCTTTTCCAGCAAGTTATCACTTGCATGGGATGCAAGAAGTCCTCTTGCAGAAACCTTAAGTACTGTTGGCAGAAATCTTTCGGTATAATTAAGCCTTAAAAAAGACTGACTTTTAATGTGGGAGAAGGATTTCTTTCAGGAATCACTACAGCAGAAATAGTTTCCACCAGCAGAAAAGAAATAGCTAGGGGAGAAGAAGCCAGTAGCTGGACATGGTGCAAAGGAGGATTAAATAGCAATACATAAGAGGAGTGAGGAACAGATCAGAGAGGAAGGAGATGAAGACTAAGAACACAGTATGAGTAACAGTTCTAAAGAAAATTACTTCTCACATTAAAGACTCAGGAAAATGCTAGACTACCTTTCTGATAATACTTTACCATGTAAGGAAGTAGTGATCAATATGTGGAATTCTGCTCTGGAAACTTGAAAGTGAAAAGTCGTATCTTAAAATACAGTCTATCTTAAAAAGTCTGAGCACTCATACAGAATCTGTATTTAAAGAGTATATCATAGACAGAGTGAAGAAATTATATGTGAAGAAAAGTTCAGAAGAAATGAGAAAAATAAAAAGTTAACATCCAAAGCACTTCTTTATAGTTCTGAAAGCAATTCTTCCCTATGTACAAAATGAATGTATGAGAAACCATGAAGAAATTGATGAAAGAATTTCAATGCTAAACATTAGATTTCCCCAATTTGTGGGGAATGACAGTGTGTGTATAACAAAAATCATCTTGAATGTGAGAATGAGGGAGAAACATAAGAAGTAAGGGAAGAAGGAAAAAAAACAAAATAAATTGAAGATAGCAATGAGAAAAGGAAAAAAACAACTATGCAAATAAATGTATGAAAGAGAAAGGATGCATAAAAAAAGTTCATCAGAGAAGAAAGGAACTAAAGAGCATGACAAAAAAAAGATAGTTCAGCTGTATAGCTGATAATGAGACAGTTGTTTGGTCTCTTTGCTCTGCTCGAGGAATGCTGTGGGGTCAGAACCGCACTCAGATTAGTCCAGGATCAAAGACTTCCACAAGTAGCACAAAGGCAATTTTGCTTTATAACCTGGTGTGGAACGKAGGTAGTTCCACATACACAATTGGAATTTGCAAGTAGAGAAACGGAACGAAGAGCCTGAGAAGGAAGCAGAATACAAACAAGAGAAATGAAGCTATTTTTAACTTTTTTTTTCAGTACAGTGTCAAAACAGCGAAATTGAATTAACATTGATCTTTCATGATGCAGGAACAGTCTGTAACAGCTTCTATGAATACATATGCCACTTGCAAAGCTCCCGTTGATTTAAAGGGGAGTAGAACTGCACTTACCACCTTAAGCAACATAGAAGAGAAAAGGTATTGATTATTGGACATTACTCTGAAGGGTGAGCCAGATAGAGGCAACGGTCTTAGCAGGTGTTTTTAAAAAGCTTCTTATCACAATAACGCTTGAAATACATGTCATTCTAAAGGAACAGGGAAGGCATTCAGTAAGCTGGTGCTTCAGTCACTAACAYATACGGCCTTGTTTGGGGCCACTTGGACAGAATATACAGCTTATCACTGCCACTGCTTGTGGCAGTTTGTTACCAAGTTCATCATCTGTGTCACATACATGTACCCTCATACAACACTGTCTGGAAAAAAATGTGTCTTGGAGAGCTGAAGGCAAGAACAGCAGATCCTGTGGGCTCTTCAAGTGATGCTGCTGATATATTTATGGCAATCTGTTTTAATGACAAAGTTGCTACCCTTCTTCCCAGCCACGGTAAGGCATCACATGTTCCAATTGCCCAGTCCATCTGTCCTATCAAATTGGCTTTTCTCCCTCTGGCTGTTTTGTGTTTCACTGGTGTATGCAGGTTTTAATCCTCCTGTCTGATTAGTTATGAGCAAAGAAGTCTTAATCTGATAACAGCGGGATAATGTAGCACTGCAAAGATAGGATGATTTAATTACCTACTCGTTTTTATTTATTTATGTACTTATTTATGTGCTCTTCAACAGAATTTAATGGCTTCATGTTTTCAAGAAACTAAAATCTTGTCTTAGAAGCACACCGGGTTTATCAGCACTTTTTGAAATATTGGTCTTCTCCAAGAAAAAGAGACTTCTCTGAATTTGTTTTGGTAGCACGTTTGGAACCCTACTGTTTCTAATGGATTTAGGTTGTCCTCAGATTGTCTCTTCTTGGCTCAGTTTGCCTGGCCTGGGAAATTCTGTACATTCAGAAAAATAACAACCAYGCAAATGTTCCTTTATTAGATAAAAGCATCTGTCCTCCAAAGAAATTATTTTGTAATTGTTTCCACAGTGAGCTGGCTGAAATAACTTGCATATTCTAAGTTTAATTGGCAATATATCAAACGTTTGTATAAAACAGAGGTCATTTATGCAGACTTCAACATTTTATCTATTGGTCTCTCTCAGGCAGACTAGCTGCTGAATTTGGAGAGCTTTGTCTTAAATCGTCTAAGTAAGCTTATTAGACACCTTGTGAGAGATGAAACTGTGTTTAGCAGACAGACCTTCCCCGAGTACTGACCCTGCTTGTTCCACASAGGGAGGCACGCATCTGGCACAGTCAGGAAGAGGAAAGACCTGTGTCTGGCACTTTGGGAGTGCTGGGAGCGTGCCTTCAGCCAGGCTTCCACGAGCACAACCCCCCTCCCATAAAAGTCTGGCCGCAGCGGTCTACCCTGACTTCCTTTATGGTCTATGGATTCTGATGACCACCCCCAGGTGTAACCTCAGCCTGGGAGATGATGACCTGGGGCAGAGAGGCTGCAGGGGGTATATGAACTGAGAGACAACTTGTCCAGAGCACGGTGTGCCCTGGGCAGAAGCCAAGGACTCATCCTTGTGGCTAAGTCAAGCACAAGGGAAGGCCACTGCCATTGACCTCGATCAGRCTGCCACTTGTATAGAGTTCAGAGTTTCTTTAAGTGCTTTAAGTGCTTCCGATGACAATATGTAGGCCTTTGAATGTAAATTGAGCACCTTAAATATAAATATAAAGTAAATATATATATATATATATTTTAACTTATCTTGCTGAAACCATTCTGGAGGTTTCCGCCAAGGGAAAACTAAAATCAGAGCAGGAATCTTTATGAAGAGATAAAACATTAAGTAATGCAGAGAACTCGTTCTATAATGCTATGGTAGGAGTTTGTTTTTTAAATCTCTCTTGTACAGTCAGGTGGGCTAACYAAGACAACACATTCAGAAAAGTCTGCCACTGTCTGGCATAATTATTTTGCCATTTTGGGACACTGTCAGGTGCATCCTGTGAATGCTGAAAGGGGAATTAATCCCGTCTGTCTTCTGAGAGGAAGAAGACCATCTGTGATCTTCCCACAGCATGTGGGTTTTGGTCCTACTTTCTCAGCTGTACTTTGCATTTTAAACGAAAGCATGACTAAAGCATATTTCCAGAAAAGGAATGCTCAGGAGGGTGTCACCAATAAATCTTTCTGATTTGTATGTGGTCAAGTGACATCACCTAATTTCTCCAGTCCTTGATAGAGTTTCCTAAGGAAACAAGCCAAATTCATTAACCTAATAATTATTACAAAAATGAGCTCAGAATATTTTTTTCCTCAGAGAAATGAAACAGGCAATATGATTCAAGTCTCTTACTAAGACACATTTCTAGTAGTCTAAAATATGGAAGATTATTTTTTATCATACGCATAGGGGTCTTAGCTACAGTGAACTACTGTCAACATCTAAAAGACAGGAGGACTTTAAAAGGTTGAAGTTTSAAAAATAAGAGATATAAAAGAATATATCTTTCATAGATTGAAACTACAGAGCAGAAGAGGTAAACAGTCATTGAATTTACATAGGATGGTTGTAAACACAGTTCTCTTTTTTGGGAAGCTTATGACTAATACTTGATTCCACTGTAACCTTTTGTTAGTGAGAATTTAACTCCCCTCCTCCCCCTGCATGTATGAGATTATTTTGCATAGACTACACAAGCAGCACAGCCTATTATTAACACAGTCTAATACACTCCAGCATATTTATAGTCTTACCAAATGCTAACAGTTTAGCTGAGGTTTTCTTGCTGAATATCTACTTTGTACTGGAATTTTAATTAGAAAATTTTACCAAAACAGTTCAGCTGTTTCTGAGAAAGGATTGGAGGAAATATATTGTTTTTTCTGTGTTAAATTTGTACRTCTTTTCCCTAACCATTTCCAGTACTCTCTAACTTAAAAGAGGGATCTAAGATCAAAGTGCAAGATGGTCTTGGGTCAGGAATATGCCTTTTCTCATATTTGTGAAAGCTTGAATCTGCCCAGACCAGGGAGGCCAAGGGTGCTCAGGGATAGGGAGGGCTGAGGGTGCCCACAGCACCCTGACAAAAGAATGAAAAGGAAAGCTAACAAGGTAGATAAGCAGGGTAGCACTATTTAAATCTCAAAGTGTAAGTGTACTAATAACAATTTACAGTTGTCTCCTCTGGAGAATCAACTGCTAAACCATCTGGTGGCTTTTCCCTCCTGCAATTAYCTTCATTCCCTGTTTAAGATTTTTAAGTCCTACTGAACAGCAAAGCTGAATTAAGCTAATCTGACCTGTTGGTTTGGCTCATTTCTTATAGCTGCTTCTCACTCTGCTGTGAAGCTGTGCCCACTCTAGGCAGCCACTACTCTTTGGGCTCTGAGCTGTTCCAGCTGACCTACAGTTCCCGTAACACTGCTTGCTATTCAGCTTTTGGTAGGACTTGTGTAATAGAGAACTGCCTCACTTCTCTCAGGAGACTTTTTAAGCACCCTGTCTCTTTTTTTAGCCCAGGAGGGGGACTTAAGCAGCATCTTCTGTCTTTTATACCTGGCAGAAGATTCGTTCACAAGGTCTTTTGCCCTCCTACTCTTTCCTTCCTAGGTTTGCCAACCTTTGCATGGTGGTGCCTACACTTCAGGTGGCACTTGCTCAGGCACAGGCAGACAGTTAACTGTCTCATAGGTCTGTATGCTACCATAGTTGCAGATGTTCTCTGCCTTACGACAGGACTCCCTTTCTAGCAGAGATACCTCTCAGACATAACACCATCACACATTCAAAGCCACCTTTCTCCCATGCAGGCAACTGCTCTTTCACACACCACCTCTTTGGCCCACAACCTCTTTTCAGAGGAACAAAAAGTGGGGTTTGTTTTAGGTCTTATATGATGTTTCTCCTGGATTGTGTAAAGTATGTAAGAAATTGAAGTTGTTCCTGTAGTAACATCATTTCATATAGTTGACACCAGGGCTGTGCTAGAAGGGAGACTACCATATGATCTTAATCCCTAGGGATGGGGCTGGCTGATAGATTCAGACCACCTGYGACCCTGTTTGGTTGTTTGGCAGAGTGCTGGGACCATGAGAGTTAAGAGGCTTGTTGTCTTCTTCCCGCCTTCGATGGTGTGTGTTGTGGCTATCAGCCATTCTGTAATGTGGCTCATTATGTCGAAGAACTTCGGCCATTGTCAATATAAGTTCCTGTGAATCCAGTCATYGGACGGCCTCTGGACTGAACCCACGGAGACTGCTTTGCTTGTATGCGTCTGCCTTTTGATGCTGTACACAGCAAAGCAGGCAGCAGTAAGCCTCTAGCTCTCTGACATTTAGCAGGACATAGGCAATACTTCTAACACCCAGAAACAGATTTTACGTATGGAAATAAGGCAATTGAAGACTTTATGACTCTTACCATAAGAAATCCTACTGTTGCATGGATGAACAAGGAACTCCTGACTAAACCTAAAAATAAAAAGGAAGTGTATTAGAGATGGAAGCAGGGACTGGTGACCCAGGAGGAATATAGAGACATTATCTGAGCATGCAGGGATGGGATTAGGAGAGCTAAAGTCCACTAGCATTGAAAATGGTAAGAGATGTTAAGGCCACAAGAAAGGCTTCTGCAAGTACATCAGCAGCAAAAGGAAGGCTAGGGGAAATGTGAGCTTGCTCCTAAATGAGGCCAGGGGCCTCGTGACAAAGAACACAGAAAATGCAGAGCTATTCAATGCCTTCTTTGTGTCTGTCTTTACTGATGAGACTGGCCCTGAGRAATCTCAAACCCTTGAGAGCAGAGTGTAAGTCTGGAGCAATGAAGAYTTACTCTTGGAGGAAGAGGATCAAGTCAGGGAACTCTTACACAAACTKGGCATACGCAAGTCCATGGGCCCTGATGGGATGCACCCACAAGTGCTGAGGGAGCTRATGCCATTGCAAGGCCACTCTCAATTAACTTTGAAAGGTCATGGTGATCCGGAGAGGTTCCTGAGGACTAGAAAAGAGTAAATGTCACATCTATCCTCAAAAAGGGCAAGAAAGAGGACCCAGGGAACTACAGGCCAGTCAGTCTCACCTCAATCCCTGGGAAGGTGATAGAGCAATTAATCCTGGTTGCCATTTCCAGACACATGAAGGACAAGAAGGTGATCGGGGTAGTCAGYGTGGATTTACAAATGGAAAATCATGCTTAACCAACCTGATAGCCTTCTATGATGAGATGACTTACTTGGCAAATGAGGGGAGAGCGGTAGATACTGTCCCCCATAACATGCAGATAAACAAGCTGAAGAAGTACAGGCTAGATAATCGGTCAGTGAGGTGGCCTTAAAATTGCCTGACCTGCTGGGCTCAGAAGRTTGTGGTCAGCTGCAGWAAGTCCAGCTGGAGGCCAGTCACAAGTGGGATCCCCCCGAGGTCAATGCAGGGGGCAATACTGCTGCTTAACATCTTCATTAATAAAATGGTTGATGGGACTGAATGTACCTTCAGTAAATTCACTGATGACACAAAACAGGGAGGAGTGGCTGATATACCAGGTGGTTGTGCTGCCATTTAGAGGACCTAGCCAGGCTAGAGAAGTAGGCAGAGAGGGACAACAAATTTCAACAAAGGGAATTGTGAAGTCCTGCCCCTGGGGAGGAATAACCMTATGCATCAGTATGGGCTGGGGGGGCAATAAGTTCAAGAGACACTTTGCAGAAAAGGAGCTGGGGTCTTGGTGGACAAAAGTCAACAATGAGCCAGCAATGTGCTCTCATGGCAAAGAAGGCCAACAATATCCTGGGCACCATTAGGAATAACACTGCTGGCAGATTGAGGGAGGTGATCCTTCCTCTCTACTCAGCACAGGTGAGGCCATTATGTTCAGTTCTGTGCTCCCCAGTACAAGACATGGAGCTATTGGAGAAAGTCCAGCAAAGGGCCACAAAGATGATCAAGGGAGAGCTGGGACTGTTTAGCCTGGAGAAGAGTAAGCTTGGGGGGATCTTATCAATGTGTATAAATATCTCGTGGGAGGGTATCAAGAGGACGTGGTCAGACTCTTCTCAGTGGTGTCCAGAGACAGGGCAATGGGCATGAACTGAATACAAGAATACGATTGAATACTTAAATACAAGAAAACTCTTTTTTACTGTGAGTGCAGTTGAACACTGGAACAGACAGATTGCCCTTAGAGGTCACGGAGTTTCCATCCTCGGACATATTTAAAACCCATCTGGACATAGTCCTGGGCAACCTGYTCTAGTAGACCCTGCTTGAGCAGGTGGATTGGACCAGATGATCTTCAGAGGTCCCCTCCAACCCCAGCTATTCTGCGATACTGTGATTCAGTGATAAGAGTTCTGCACCWCACCCCTAGTGGTAACAAGTGACAAACAGTGTCCTCTAAGTCCTTCAGAGAACCCTGTTCTGATACTTTACTTAGTATCAAGTACTATCTTTTCGTAATATAGGGTTCAACCTATTCATCTGAGTATTGCTAAGCAGCAGCAGGTATTTACTACTAAGTCATACTTGCTGGACCTGGGCGAGCTGTTTGGACAAGCCACAGTAATGTTTTCAGGCAGTCTCAGCATGTCTCTTTCCAAAGATTGTTGTGCAAACTTCATAATTTCCCTAAAAAGACTTAAAATGATAGTGAACATCTGTTCCCAGGGTAGATGGTTCCAGACAGTAATTATACTCACTGTTAAAAGTGTGGTTCTTATTTCTGCTCTAGTTTCATTTGACTTTGCTTTTAGCTCCTGGATCTTCATTTTCCTTCTGGAAATCTTCTAAATAGATACTTCACTGAAATCAACTCTGAACTTTTTCTTCCACAAACTAAATAGTTTGAGGTTCTTATCTCTCCTGTTACCAGACTTTCTGAACTTCAAGCCATTCTTGTTTTTGGAAGTCCTTGCACATTTGTCAAAGTATAGCAGTTAATACTGAAAAGTATTCCAGAAATGGCCTTCATCTACACAGTGATGAAGTGTCTTTATCTACACAGTGGTGCAGGGGTGCTCGGTGGTGTGTTGTGTGTTCTTGGTCTTCTAACCATGCAGGGCCAGGCAGACCCTGAGTTTGCAGCCATACAAAGCAGAGTAACAGAAATTGTAGCATCATTCCTCCTTCAGTCATCCTACAAGCCTCTCCATGTCTCTCTGAAAGGCCACATGTCTCTTCCTATTTTAATTAAAAGCCTGTTTTGTGTTCATATCTGAAAAAAGGAATTATTAGAGGTTTACCTTTCATAGTTTACTTCCAAGTCAGACACCCATATCAACTGGAATGTTAATTCTGCTTTGTGTTCCCTAAAAGGATTTTGGCTTGTTTAGAAGCAACTGATTTCATTGGGCTCTGTCCATGTCTTCTGTAACACACAGCAAATTCTACAAGGATGATGCATTAATCTAGTTAAGAAACCAGAACGGGTATTTCTGGCCTGAAAGATTTCACTTGTTGAACCTCAGGGGCATTTTGCTCTGTTACCATGGATTGAATTTATGTCTGTTTTTATTTCAAATGAATCAGAATTGTTATGCCAGGTAAAAATTTGTCGCAGCTTGTTTATTGGCTTATTTGAATGATTACACAATTGTCACACTCTAGGAAATAATTCTGCTATTCAAAGCATAAGGCTAATCAGAATTTTCTCCTCAGAAATAAAAGATGATGGATAAATAACACAGAGAAGAATAAGACTATATTATCTCATGAAAGTAATCAACAAATACTAATCTGTTTAAGCACTCAGTTTTGAAGTGGAATAGCACTAGGCATGGTATAGAATTAGAAATCAAATATACAGAATAGAAGGGGATCAGCCTGTACTATCAGAGATGTAGACAAAGAAATTAAACAAATCACTTTATTCTCCAGTTTGCATGTTTCTGTGAGAAATACTATTTCTTCCTGTTATTTGTATGCTGAATTATTGTTTGCACAACTCTTTCTGATTTTCAGTTAGTATTTCAAGAGACAGTATAATTGTATTTGTTATAGAAGTACTGTTAGTATGTCAACATTAGTATTTCTATTACCTAATTATCCCTTTGAGTTACCCTAAGTGAATTTTTTTTTTTTTTTTTTTTTGGTTTAGGCAAGTAGTTTAGCTGATTACCATAAGCATTAGCTTCACTTGAAAAATATCTAAGAAAGGACATTGGCCTGTACTTGGCCACATTAGACTGCATTCAAGAACATGAAGAAGACCTGGCTGGAGAGCTTCAATATATCATCATTGGTAGAAAGTTTGCTAGATTACCTTTCTCGCATTTGCCCAGAAACAAAGCATCCAAAGCAACCTGCTTTAATGAATTACTCATTGGGGCAGAGAGCTCATAAATAACACAAAGATACGGGACTTTAAAAGTAAGAAAGGTCATGGCTTCAACACATCATCAGAGCCAAATCTTAATTTAGGAAAATGCTCCTTTCTCCTGTGATTCTTAAAAAAATGTCTTGTAAATCTATTGAAATTTAAACTGAAAATTAAAATTCTCTGCATGGAGTAGCTTTCAGATCAATAATCAACCTCTAGACGATGTATATCGTATCTGAATAAGTTGAAGAACAAATGGTTTTGCCAAGAAACAGGTTCTTGCCTCAAAAATCTGATGGACAAAAGAATTTTAACATATAGATTGCTGCATAAGGTGGGATTGCCAAGACATGAATATACATTTTCACTCCTTCTCCAYGCTGGGTTTATATAACCTGATTGTTCCCCAGACACAGAGAGCTACATCAGCTCTTTCAGCAAAATGCACACAACTGTGCAGGTATGTTATTCAGACTGTAGCTCTTAAYGGAGCTGTAAAATAGCTTCCAGGAAAGTCTTATCTGTCTAAAAACAGGTTACAACACTGACTAGTTACAATTATGCTAGAAAAAGTTTATCAGAAATGATTATATGCCCCAATACAGCTCTGAGTGAAAATGGGGAATTTATTCACCACTTGATGCACAATAGCCAGATCATTTAGGAGAAGGCAAAAGTGAGTAGAAATATTTCAATGTGTTATGAAGGAAAGAGCTTTCTTTGATATTTATTGCCCAATAAAATAATGGTTTATAGAATTAACCTGTCATACACAGAAACGGATAATGTGGCCTCACAGTCTCAGCTGAGCAGCCCTGATCAGCCTGGAGATTATTGGCAGCATAGCTGATGCCGAGGCGTATAGTTTCAYGAAATAATTGCAGCAGAAATCTCCCAGTTCATCTTTCTTCTTTTGTTGCTTTTCGTACAATGCAAAAACACACGAATTAAGGTTTTCAAGACCTTTTTTATAATTGTAGGACTGGCACTACTCCATTAGCAGTGTTTGGGCCCAGAACGCAGTGGAGTTGTGAGCAGAGCCAGGAGGACAAAACTGCTAAAAAAGAGGCTGTGGAACACATGAATGGAGAAATGTTAATCCTTGTTGAATGGCACTGGGAAATTTTCCTAAYGGTGTCTGAACAGGGTTTCTGAGAGTTACAGCCTTTCCTGATTGACTGATTAACATTCGGACGTACGTGCAGATGGATTTTCAGCACTACCTCTATATGCACTGGAGAAACAGGCAACATGAAAGGTCAAAGCAGCCTGCTCAGAGAGTCTCCAGCTWATTAGAGAAATTGTGGGAATTGGAAAACCTGACCTTTAAAGTACTTTAAAAGTAAATCTTCATTGTTGCTATCCAGTCATCTGATCTGGGGTCTGATAGCGCCAGTCCAGCTCAGGCTGCTCTGCCCAAGGGGGAGCGCTGGGCAATCTTGCATGTCCTCCTCTTTGCAGGCCCTCTGGTATGAAGAGAAGACATGTGGCTGGTGGCTGACCCTGCTGTTAAAACAGTTTGCCCCCCATCATGTGGATGACTGTAACCTGGAGAATACTGTGATGAGGAAAATTATGGAATGTGTTCCTGTCTGCTTTCTGAGGAGCAGGAGCTGCAGTGGTACCGCACAGGACCTCGGGAAGCGGTGGGAGGGGGGTCTGCGTCCAGTATTGCAGTAGGTCTGCAGGGACGTGGGGCGATGTCTACCCTGAATCCTGACGGCTGCCCCAGGCTGTGCTCGAGGCCGGCTGCGTGCGCTGTGCGTGCACCGAGGGCGCCCAGCGGAGCGCGCGGCGCTTTGCTGACGGCGCGTCCCTGGCGGGCAAGCTGCTCCGGCGGGCAGACCCCCGGCTGCCCCCGAGGCAAGGCTGGAGCTCCGAAAGCAGCCGGGCGCCAGCCCCGCGGCCTCCCGCCAAGCGCCAGCCCCGGCCAGCGCACGGAAGCCATCCGGCGGAGCGGGGAGCGACGTGGCGGCGCGGCCCCCGAGGGCGCGGCCCCGAGCGGGCTCTCCCAGGGCGGGAGGCCTCTGCCAGGGCGGGAGGCCTCTGCCAGCGGCCTTCCCCTGCGCGCAGCGGAGTCCCGCAGGAATTCACAATGCCTTTTGGGGCGAAATAATGCCTTTTCCCGAACTACCGAAAAGGGACTCGGCGCCGCTAGATGGCCCTCCGAGCTAGGATAAGGCCTGGTCGCTGCAGGGCAGCACCCGGGGCTTCGGGTTGCAGAGGAGCAGCCTCCCTTCTGGGGCAGGGCAAGAGGGCGAGAGTGTTCCTTGGCCGCCACTTCAAACTTGGCTGAGGGACCTAGACTGCTCTTTTTTCTCTTCTCTTTTCTTTTCTTTTCTTTTCTTTTCTTTTCTTTTCTTTTCTTTTCTTTTCTTTTCTTTTCTTTTCTTTTCTTTT
>NW_028186431.1:219854-228449 GCF_003343005.1 Rhea americana
TTCTTTTTCTTTTTCTTTTTCTTTTTCTTTTTCTTTTTCTTTGTCTTTTTCTTTGTCTTTTTCTTTGTCTTTTTCTTTGTCTTTTTCTTTCAAGCGCAGGTAAGTCCTGTGAGAGTTTCATAAACAAATAACTGCAAAATATTTGAGCACGTTTGACTATCTTCCCACAAGCCCATCTTCATCTTCAAACGTCCACTTCCTGCAATGAAAGTTAGTCCGTTGTCATTAGCAGTAGACAAGCAGCACTAAGATTTTTCTGCAGATCTGAATCTGGTTTTGAACAAACTTACTTTTATCTGTGTTTGTGCCCTCTTTGCGTGTGCTTCCTTCAAATATTGTAACGACTAGCCTGAACATTTGCTGGCAAGATGTTTTTAACTACTTACACAACTAAAAGTGCATGATACGATTGACTTGAAATCTCTCTGTATCACAAAATAATAAATTTTGAAAGGTAGTAAATCATGATAATGTAAAACCATTTTTATTTACTTTAAATAGATGTTAGTGACATAAGTATGGCATATTTTACACTGCAGAAAATTCTGAAAAACTTGGAAATTTTTCATTCAAGTAGTGCAGCCTCTATTATACCTGTTATTCCGTTTGCTGGGAGAGAGAGAAACATTTTTCAGATTTCATCTCCTGGATTATGAGGATGGCCATTGGTAATATTTACCATCTTGCAGCATTTTTGCTGTCTCCTCTGGAGAGGATTTTTAGCCAGGAGAGTTCAGAAAGTATGTTGAGTTTATTTTATTCAGTGTAGTATTTTCACAAGCTGTATGCTACTCACAAAAACAGAAACTCCCAAAAGAACCCCAAAGCAATCAGAATGAATGCAAGAGGAAGAGAGAGAAAAGCATCAGGTTGCTTTTGTGACCAAGGTCAAGAAGAAGAAACCAGAGGAAAAGAACAGTGTAGACATCTTCAAAAATTTAGTAATTTTAATATTTTTAGCATTAAGCTAGGACTTCAGGGAATTGATACAGCCTTGCTGATAGAGGTGGTTTAGAGTCAGAAATCTGAGATAAAAATGAGCTTGTCCGTGAGTGCAGTAGATGGAGGCTTAACTGAGGAACATTTCTTATAATTTGGGACAACTGAGCAGAATGGAAGCAAAGACCTACTTCTGCTGGTTATGATTCTACTGAAATACTGAGTTTTTGCTGGAAAGGCAATGGAAAAACATTTGAATTAATTAGATTTATTTACAGCAACTGGGTTTGGGATAAAAATAATTGCCTTGAGACTAGAGTGCAGCTGCAACACACATTCCAGATGTGAAATGTAACACCATGTTGACCGTATTTTCTGATTTCAAAGCCAGAATTGCTCTGGATTGGAACATGAACAAACTCATACTATCTTCTGAATTCATTCACTGCAAAGGTGCCATTACATTCCTGAAAGAAGTACATGTGTTTTTGGGACAAGCCGGGGAATAGCTTCCAGCCAGATAAAAGCTCTCCCAGAGGAAGGTCATTAGCCTGGTGCTTTGAGGGAGGAAACCACTAACCCCTGGAGCATGTATGCTCGCAGGATCTTGATTTGCTTTGCACTTGGAAACTTGGCTCAGCAAAAAGATACCGCCTTGCTCCTCATGTGGATCACCATTGTGATCTTCAGCCAAGTGAATCGGCCAGGAATCCACCACTCCTGGGGGAACCAGCCAGGCGTGCACTGCCTCCTGCTGCACTCCCCTTGCAGAGAGCACAAGCTTTCTGGCTACTCTTTTTAGCCTACTTCTGTGGTTCAGACCGTCTTTGTATTAAGCCACTGAGAGGCATCATGTGGAATGGTTGGTGAAAACAAAAAATGATAAAAAAAAAAAAAAAAGAACTTGCAGAAAAGCTGAGCTTTGCCACTTTCCTCACGCACCTAATGAGACCTAATGTTCCCAAGAGTGTCAAACGAGCTTTCTCATACTTATCCTACTCAGTACCTATTTTTATTAGCACTTTYTAAAGGAAATTTTGTTTCCTAAATGGATGTGCTGTCCCATGCTWAATGCACATTCCAGACTGAGACAAATAGGGAATTAGTCTAACTAATCAAACCAATMTGTCATCTTTTCATTCCTTTGTTATGTTTTCTTCAGCATAGCTGGTCAGAAATATCACAAGCCACATACACAGTATACCAAGATTTTTTAACCATCAGAAACTGTTTTCTTTAAAAGTCCATCTGGCCTAATTATTTTGAAGTATCTAAGCCCCCTTTTTGGCCYCCATTTTGGGTGCGTGATTGAGATATGCCAAATGGGTCAGTTTTTCAAAGAGTTTGATTCCTCTGGAAAAAAAGGCAGAGGGCTTCCCTTTGAGAAACCTTTGTTTTGGAAGAAAAATTCAGTGCTTTTGCTATAGGAGGCAGCCTGGGCTTGGTCTAGACAGTGCACAAATCCTCCCATGGCTTATTAGATTAGGAGAACTGTGTGAGAAACTCTGAAGTTAACTAAAATGCACTTTATTTCCTCATAACTTGTGCTATCAGATGTCAAACTTTCTTGAAACAGGGAAGGATTTCTTTTGGCATAGGTCACTGTACAAGATCTCCCTTCTGTAGAAATTTCCGTTCTGCCTCCGCTTTGCTGAGTGCTCAGAGTAGCAGAGATTGCTACATAAGGGAATTAAAACCCAGCAATAGATTCAGCAGTAGATACTCAGAGAGGGTGTTATGTCCAAGAGGGTATAATAAACCATTTTGGGCACTTAGTTACAAAAGATCCTTCATGAAAAGGAAAAAGAATTCCTGCAAGAACTAGACCAGGTCCCTACATTACCTACCTGGGTTTTATGATTTCTGCATGAGTAGAAATGTCAAGCAAGTCTGACATGTTCCCTTAGGTGGTTTTAAACATTAGCTTTCTGGCTCAAGGCCAAACTGGGTTGTAAGGTATTCTATAACACTAGGCAATTGACCGAGTTTCATCCAAAGATAGGGTGTTTTGCGAAGGAATGGTGGTGTTTGTCCTTTATTAAACAAGCTTTTTAGTTTGCTCCTTGATGCGTCAGAAGCAGCTGCTGTASCTTTCCATGAGCCTGAACTCTCATAGGCAGACATATTGGGGACAATATAAAGTTATTGGAAATGGCATAGAAAAAATAGCACAATGATAGAAAGTTAAATATAGCCCAGCAGGAGAAAGTGTGGGACATTATTGTTCTGTTGGAGTTACAGTAATTGTCTTGGTACTTTAGTTTTTCAACTATAAATGCTGTATCCTGGCAACTTTATAGAAAACAGTTAGTTAATGCTCTTCTCTTAATGCTTTTGCATATATAGATTCAATTTTAGGGTGTGTATATTCAAAACATCTGAATTAGAGAGTTTATCCAGCAGCGACATTGGGAGTGGGGGTGGGTCTATAGCTGTCTCTGTCTAGCCTGGTTCTGTGTTGTGAGTTGAGTGGATAACTGTTTTTCTCAGTCAAAAAATAAAAAAAACCCATCAGACTAAGACCATTACTTAACATTACTTTACAGAAGCTAGCCTGTCTGTCACAGTTGGTATAGGACTTTAATACTAAAGCACAGAAAAAGAATGTGAGGTAGGATGTGAAGAGTCATCTATACTTCCTTGATTTCTTGAGTCACAGATTGCATCCAGGCTACGTATCTTGTTAATTTCTAGCAATGGATCAATCCTCCTTGAATATCTCTAGTGTCTTTTTGAGCTTATCTACACTTCTGGCCTCTACAGCAGCCTGTGGCAATATAATTATGCACTATGCAAAGAAATACCTTCTCTCTCCTTTTAATCTGACACGTCGTAATTTCAGTGGGTGCCCTGTAGTTTTTGAGTGGTGAGAAACAGTGGATAATCATTACCTTGTCACCTCCTCAACACCATTCGTTGTTTGGAGGCTCCCTCACTTGTCTTCTTCTGAGTTGAAGACTCCTTATCTACTCCGTCTTCTCTTACACAGAAACTGCACCCTGCCCTGGACCATCTTCCTCACTGCCTTTAWTTCTGCTTTTCAAGTTCTACAGTAATGTCTCTAAAGTGAAAAGACCAGACGGTACGCAAAGGCTTATTCAGCTTGAGCAAGTCTTTGTTGAAACATGAGAATAAATTATAACCTTATTTTGATTTGTTCCTGAGCAGATCTAATAAAAACAGAGGCTTTGGGTCACAGAATGGGAGACGTGATAGAGATGTCCCTTATACGTCTCAGTTGTCATTAAAGCATTAGGCTATAAATAGAATGAAACCTGAGTTCAGATCCTTTCTGCCTACCTTTGAAAAGGGAGCTGAACTGGTGTCTGAGCTATAGGCTGATCTGGAGTAAATCTTGTTTAAGCTGCTCTGATTTTTCTCAGAGCTCTTTGAAAGCCACTGGAGACTGGACCCCAACCGTTTCACTTCCCAGGCAAATGCTGTATACTCTTGGTTAGAGAAAGAGATCCTTGCTCATGCTCTTCTCTGCGTGGCTTTGCTGTGAACAGAACGCAACCAAACACTCTCACTGGCCGTCACTTTATTTCCCTAAATGTGTTTGGGCTGATTTTCTCTGGGACACAAGAGTTCAGAACCCTAATGACTGAGCACTATTTTGCCACAAACTGTGACTGGTCCTTACCAGTGTGTTGCTGTTTCCTTGGCTGGTGCTGCACCTCATCAACAGCGGCTGCAGAAACCTTGAGGCTCTCGAGGTGGCTATTCAGGGATGGAGTATCTTTGTTGTAAAAGAAGGCACTGGCTTCACTGTCACTACTGGGAAAGTGTTCTTTGGAAGTTGGAAAGGAGACAGCACAGAGCTCAGCATAGCTACCCACCTGCTCCTACCAGCAGAGGAGGTTTAATTGACCAAAGAAAGGGCAGAAGTTTCTCAGACGACACATAGACAGGGAGAGCCTGTCAGCTTGGAACTTTCTGTTCAGCTTGATAACTAATTATATCACTTGTGCTGGATGTGGAAACCAGCAGCTTCTATCCAAATAACACAGCTTGTGCAATAAATCTAGCTGCACTGCCTGTCCCTCCCCCGTTCTTCTTCCTCCACTGGCCCCCTCCCACTAGGCTTCAGGAAACATAGCCACCTTGAGCTCACAGAGATCACTTACAACAAAGGAGAAGAAAAACCTTTATACTTACGGCCTTCCCACATCTAAGAAAGAAAGGGGCATGTGGCCTATTTTGACTGTACATGCCTATTAGGTAGATGTAATTAGAGACAGTGTTGGCCTCCATTAGGCTTAATTAGATGCTGATTGGTAGGCAGCTCTCACTCTGGCCAGCCCCTATTCCGCATGGCTCTTCCTGCCATAGAAGTATTCAGGGTATTCAGGCTGCTTTAGGCTTGGAGGTTTTCACAAAGCACATGTGGCTGATCAGAGTTCACCTCATTAAGAAGGAGCTATTTCTGTACTAGCATGCCTGGATGGTTCCTTGTCAGTCTAGCCAGCATGGGAGATGCCATATATTCTATCTCCAGTTCTGCTTGTTCTCACAGTGGGCTTTAAAAACAGACAAACACAAATCAGTGTTCACAGCATGAAAAATGGAGTTCACATGGGAAAATAAACTGAGTTATAGGCAGCTGCCTTTCTGTCTCGGGAAAGGTTTGCATTTGCATTTGAAAGTGTAACCTTGTCTGAAAGCCCAAACATCATGAGATGTCACAGGTTGTTTGAGGAAACAACATCTGACCCATACATGACTCAGAGTTCATCAGCAGTGCAAGAGGAGCCAGCTGAGATAYGCACATTGCCCAAGCACAAACCCTCTGGACATTGTGATTCATATCTCTGCATCTGTTCTATCATCCGTAACTTGGCAGATGAATCTAAACACTGTTGCAAGGTGCAAGGTATATAGTACTCTCTTCCTTTCCTGACAAAATCCTTGGCAAAATTTAAGGATCTAGATGGTATATAGGTGAACAGGGTGAATTGGTCTGAAATCAGTGCTTCACAGAAACACCTGAAAAGGCAGTACTTGTGAAGATTACTTCCCTCCACAAAATCCTAGGTTGATGGGTAATATAAGGCAATGTTCTTCCTCATCACTGGAGATGAGCTAGATCTAGTACATTTTGAAAGAAAACATGTGACAGTATTCCCCTGTGTTTATCATGAGCACAAATAAAAAAAAATAAAATAAAAAAGAAATTCCCCAAATTCCCAAGTAAGGCTCTTATGGGGATTCAAGAAAGCAGTTCTTTAGTACACAAAACCTTGTAAGTAACCAGTTTTAGAAATTGTGTCATTAATGAAAAATAGTTAAGTGATGTAAATTTCCCAAGAATATAGCTTGCTCAAACACTGATCAAGCACTGACCAACTTAAAAAAGAATAGAAAATGTCAAGCCCCGGCTCTGCCTTTCTGGACCATTTGAAATGTCCTCACTCCTAGCAATCTGCTGATTCAAAAAAATATTGAGAAACAGAAGCAAGAGTCAGGAATAAGGCTGATGGGCCAGGCATTACCATGGCAAAATTAGGTTGCCATCCACCATGTGCTGGTTGTTCAGCCTCCAAAAGCACCTCCTTTTGTCTCAGGTTCATGCCCAGATTCATCCTGCTGAACTTYGTAACTTGATTTAGATACCTCATTGCAATATAGCTGGTCTAGGTTCCTGCTATGACAAATGGGAAACAGATAYATTTGCTAGACAAGTCAGAGAATATGTGGGCTGAATCATTCTTTGAATATGCCTGGTTTTCCCCCTGTTGATCATATTTTTAGCAAAGGAAGCCTGTGTTCCTGGTTTCGGTATGCTGGTGAAGTAGCCAGGGTCCTTCTGTTGTGGTGAGTGTTGGAGCAAGCACTGAAGTATGCGCCAAGAATACTCAGAGCAATGGGGCATTTAAACAGAAGCAAAATGAAATAAAACAGTGATCATTTTAAAATGACAAATTGATTTGCCTACCTAACTGGCARGTACTGAGCACTGTGCAACAGATAAAGAAAGTGATACAGTATTGCTCAATGTGGAAGCAAATCATTCTTGTGATAATAGCGTATCTCCCAATTGGGAGATATTTTCTAGATGTGGAAACAAGCCATGAAAACCGGATGAACCCCAGTGTTAGAAAAGGGAGGGAGCAGACAGTGCCACTGAGCGCGGGAGGTGGAAAAGAGGAGGAAGGAACAGGACAGAAGGGAGGGAGTGGGGTAAGCAGAGGGAAAAAAAAATCTTTCCACTTTTCGATAGCGATGAGCCTTTGATTCAGGCTGTTCTTATCATGAAACCATACCCATAAGGACCCTGCCTGAGATCTCTTTTCTTTCTTTCTATTTGAGCTCATGATAAACACTTAGATGAGGTGKTTTTTTTCAAAGAAACAGAATAGAGAGCAGAACAATTTTTATTGATCCAGAAGGTCAAACTACACAGGACATTAAAAAGTGTAGTAGGAAAAGTTTAAAATCTCCACTGAGAGTATCTCACTCTCCATTTCATTTTATCTGGGCAGATATGATAGCTCTCTTTTGATAYTCGTTGTGAATTTTGTCATTCAGAAAATAAAATACAGCAGTTTTGAGAACCTCAGGAGATTGCAACACATGGATAAAAGCTTACTAGCTAGAGAAAAACTGAGATTCTATCACCTTTTCTCTAATATTTGCTTCTCTATGTTTTTTTTAGCAAGATRCTTTTCCATAGCTCTAATCATAAACATTCTGAAAAACAGAAGAAGAAATAATTATCAGCTACTGTGAATATATTACAGAAGAGGTAGGTGATATTCATTCACCCGATAGTATTGCATCCAAGACTGGAAATGCTACAGCAGAGATGGCAGGAACAGTGCTGTTGTGATGCTTTCTCTTTGTGCTCAAAGGCAAATGATGCTTAAGGCTGGGAAAGACCTAACAACATCAGTTTTAAATGCTTGAATTAAATTTAGCTATGGGGATGGGAGAAGAGTTCTGTATCACATGAAGAGGGGGCAACTGTGCTCTGTACAGATTCTTTCTCCCTCCTTTAACCTTTGTTACTGTGGCTTGTATTTATTCTTCTTTATGCATCTTCAAAGTGACTAAAAATCCTCATGTAACTAAGTCAGTGAAAACAGGAACACAGGGAGACTATCTATATAAAAGGAGAAGACAGTAAGCCTGGGAATCAGTAGCATCTGTATCACATACAGCCTGATAATAACATTACCTTTGAAATAGTTATATGTATGAGTACTCCTTTACACCAGTAATTCAACTACTGCCTTGTAGCAATGTAATTACCCTGCTTTTCCTTTGAAGACTGACTGTGGTTTCAATTCATTTACATTCTAAAGAAATCTAATTTTTTTATAATAAAATCCTTCTCCAGTTCTTAGCAGGTCCAGAGATCTTGTCTAGACTAGTGCTGGCCTGGGAATTTTGGACAAATGTGATGCTCCTAAAAAGAGGCAAACAGGCAATTTCAGTCCTCAGTCCTTATCCACAGCACCAGAACAGTCTAATAAACATAGCTGTGCAGGCGCCTACCCATTCAGTTGTGGTTTTGTGGAAGAGCAGTTCAGTCCCAACTACCAGCCAGTATGAAGCCTTTTCTCAGCAGTGTGGTTATACTATTGATTTTGACTGGACACTGAAATTGGTAGTGAGGAGCAGCATCCAGCCCTCATCAACTGGTAAAAAAAAAAA
>NW_028186431.1:228532-372550 GCF_003343005.1 Rhea americana
AGTTATTGGCTTTTCCCCTAAAAAATACCAGCAGTTCCAGGAATGAGGATGTCAAAAACACAGCTTAGTGTAGGTATGAATGGTGTGCAGTAAATAAGACCTGTGAAAGAAATATATTTTCTGAATGGACTGGAGAAAAATACTGAATAGGTACCTGTTCAGTGAATGCTGTGCATTCTGTGCACTAATAGAAGCAAGGCAATCTGTGAAACAAATGTAAAATGTGAATGTGAATAACCCAAAATAGCTGCATAGAAATGCTGGAAATCTTTTCGTCTAACTTTAGTTWTATAGAAACAGTTGTCTATTCTAAGTTATTTCCCTATCATCCCACTGTGGGTTGAATCACTCTCTGGAGATGCCCCCAAACTGTAGTGAGAATGTAGAAGAATAGACAAGGCTAGAAACAAACTTTTAGATAGCTCAAGTTAGGTAAGATGGATTCGAACTGCATCCCGAGGGTCAAATTAATGCTTTATGGACAGCCCAAATGCTGATATTTCCCAGGATTGTCATATTTCTTTCAAGAGATTTCTTGGATGCATGTGGAGGTGTTCCATCGCTTCCTAGATTGTATCAAAATCATTTGCACACAGGCAGCAGAGAAAGCTGAACTCTCTAGAGATCAGAGAAGCTAAAGCTCAAATGCTCAATTTGGTTTAATGTAACATTTCCAGTTGAAAAATAAGGCCTATTCATGGACATGTGATAACCTCAATGACCCAACAGTTTGAACTCTTCTCATCATAGCCTTGCTGTCCTTTTAACAAAGATTTTTCACATTTTTGGRGGTGCCACAGGTATGATGTGGAATGAGCTTGTAATATATGGTTTTGAGTAGTGTCTTTCATTGCCTAGAGACCTTAAAAATAGGCCCTTTGTGTCTACTTACGGGAATTGTATTGAAGTGGAGACAATTTTACTAAAGCAAAATAAGTAAATAAACTGTAGGCAAAAATGCTGATTTTGTGGCTGAATTATATTTAGCGCTAAGTCCTTGCAGGCTCTCTATTTTCACTCTGTCGACAACAGATGTGCTGTTTGCAGGGTATGGATGAACAAACTTATTTTCAAATGTCTCCTTGACTCCTTCACAATCTGTTGCATTCCACTGATAGCGCTATAAGCTGCTCAGTTGGGAAGAGAAATATGGAAGATAGGAATGAAGTTGAATTTAGTCATTTTGAAAAAAGAAAAGAAAAAAGATGGCGTTCATCAGTAAGTTGAATCAGGTGATCTAGTTTTGTAAATTCTGGCTCCTTGAATTGTGATAGGAACAATAATAATAAATATTAGCTTTCATTAGTGGAAAACTCTCTTTTGCTTGCTTACAAATACTTATTTGCATACATTGTTTATTTAAACTGTGCCCTTGCCAAGAGTGCCTCTTTGAGGAGGCACAGATGGTCTTTTTCAAAATCTCAAGACATTGCAAGTCAACATTTAAAATTATATACCACAAATACATGCATTGATTCTCACTCAGCATAATTATAATAAATCAAATTTTTACTTCAAAAATAAAGCAACAGATTTTAAGTTGATGGTTAAATGACTTGTTGAGACTGACAATAAGAAACAGCATGCAATTGTTAGAAAAATGGAAAACATTTTTTGTGCGAGAACATTAACATTTCAGAGATAAATGTAGTTCCAAGAAATAGTTGTGCCTTATTTGACTGAGGTTTAATGATTGTCCCTTCAGTGACACTTGAYGTCAGGGTGAAAGCCTTCTCAAGGGCTTTCAGCAAGTGAAGGGAACATCTGAAGTACAGCACTGAAGTCAGCATCACCAGGGCCTTCCAAATGGGCCATGCTGCTATGACTAGGTACTTCAGTATTTTGGTTAAGACTGAAAAAAATCAGGAAATAGGCTAAAATTATGATATGTTATCCAACAATAAAACACAAGACTTTTCTTTTTAACCTGAATTTTAAAGCTGTAGAAATCTTTTTAACAATTTGTGCTTCAGCACTGGCRCTGATTTGCAGGGCTGGAGCTTAAAAGAGGGGCCATAAGATTCCAAAATAAACTAGTATAAAGTGGATTTGCTCCATTGCCTTCAGTGGAATACAATGATGCCAGTGGAAGGTGTGGCTAACTTTATTAACCCCATAAATGAAAATACAAGTGTTTTCGCCTGGATTTGTTCCCCAGAACAATGTGGGTGTATCAGTGCTAGCAATCCCCCTGTGCCCAGGGTTGGTCTCTGACATTGAGACCAGCTGGCCTGGAACAGGYTGTGTCCATACCATCACACTCTTTTTTCTGCCAAAGCAGGGTCGGCCATCACAGTCTGCCTCTTGGCAAGGGTATGCTAATGTCTGATCTGGGGCCAAGAATTATGTGGGAAAGTGTGTGTTGGCCTGGACCTAAAGTGCTGTTGTAAGAATTTAGCTTATGAGTATAGCCCTAGCCAACACCCCTCAGCTGTATGCCTGAGGAAAAAGCTCTGCACTGCAGATTCTGCCACATAACTCAAGAGGAGYAGGTCATGGTTTGACCTTACTCTGGCTTCCTCCAGACAATGCAGATCTGCTCCACAGGCTTCCTGTTCAGGAGCTTTTTGCGGGGCTGGTGTTTCAGAATGGGCTACAGAATTGGGATGATTTGTGTGTGGATCTGTTTCACCAAGAGCCCACTCCAAGCTGACACAGTTTCTGATGCTGTTGTGAGGAGACCATCAAACACTTGCTTTTGATGTTGATCATAGGAGGCTTCCTCCTTGCCCTCCATGTAGCCTACTGACATGCAGAGAGAGCCATTAGAGCATGGGAGAGAGCTTCCCTTGTTTTCTTTCCCAACATGATACCATAATGAGCAAATTGTTCTGGAGGGACAACTGCAGACAAAACAGGGGCTGGATCATATTTTCCAAGCTCTGAACATGCCTRGTGAGGTATTATTTAGCAGCCTGTGAGATGGAACAAAGGAAAACAAACTGATCTTCAGTAGGATTAAATTTGCCTTTTCTGTGGGAAAAGACCTTTTCTACCATATTAACAATATGTAAATGGCAGTTCTCAGAAGTACATAATTTGGTCAAACATAGATGTTTTGGGACCAGTAAAAGACAATTTCATCTTGTGTATGGCAGAATTTTACCTAGGAGGAGACAGTGCCTAATAATACAAAGTTTTGGATAAACTCAACCATTGATCTCAAAACCAGAAATAGCTATTATTCACAGATAGTTTATGGGCCAGGAGAAATCATTAGATCATTTAGTGTGACTTCCCATACATCACAGACAATTAAGGATACACTGTATTGAAGTGATAACAGTTTCCTTATTGACATATATTTTTTATTTAGTTAAAACATATATTTAAGTAAGGATAGTAAGTAAGTGCCTCTATAATCACATTTTGGCTTAATTTGGAAACGCCAAAAGATGAAAAGTAAGCTTCTTCCCTTGGCAGTTTGTTTCAGTGGTTAATCATCTTTGTTGCTCAAATATAGTTCTACATGGGATTTTTCTTTCTTTAACCAATCACTGGAAATCGTTAGTTTTTTCACTGCTGGAACTGAAAACTATTAGTCCTCAGTAGTCTTTTTCCTGTGAAAGTGAATCCTTCAACCTTCATTTTTTTCATAAATAAAGAGATACTGGACTCATTATCTCTGCCCCTCCAGCTCTCAAAAATTTTATTTGCTCTTTCTGTTATCGTTGCCAATTTTTCAACGTTCTTTTTTAAAAATGGACCTCAAACCATGCACAGTGTTTCAGGTTTCATTCACCAATGCATGCAGCACTTAATCTGTTTTCTAGTCTTCTTCAATCCTCCCATAGCTAATGTATTCATCTTTGTTGTTGTTGCTGCAGTTTTGTTCTGAGATGCTTGTAAKGAAGAGTAGCCTGTCTGCTGTACCCTCACGGTCTTTTCTTGTATCCTTTTCCCTACTTGATAAGCCTAGTCTTTWTGTCATCTTTTTAAAAAGGAAGGATGGTCTTTAGCTATCCCAGAGCAGAGTTACTTTGGATGGGCTCAGATTACCACATGATGGGAGGATTTTGTCTATACTGTTGTGCATTGCTGTTTACTGCTTTTTTTCCATCTCTGTCTCTACAATCACAATTTACTCGTGCTCAGYTGTGAAAATGGTCAGTCTTGATTAGTGAAACTCTCCCTCAGTCACTGATGGCACTCTATGGACTATGATATTTTACGCAAGTACAGTTAGTTTTCCACCTTATTTCATTTATGTTTTATAGTGCCAGTTTTTAGATCAGTGTAATATATATTAATTCAGCTGCAGTATAAAAGTCAAAAATAACTGTGGAGCTATGACACACTTAACCAAAGTCATAATATCATTTTAGAATGAATTCAGGCTTATTTGACAAGAGCTATTTGCATAGAATTGTGTTGAGTAGGGTTTATTACTTTCCTAATCTYTAAATCTTTTAAAAGTTGAATCAGTGAAAAATGACATTTACTAATTCCAGGGGAAGGCAAAAGTAAGAAGCTAGTTACCATCAAGACTTGTTGAATTTATAATCTGAACTGTATCACAGAAAGGGGTAAGTGGATTCTGGTGGTACAGGATGAGGGCAAGATGGCACTGATAGGTTAGGATGGGGAAATGCAGTGATACTTCTTTAGCAATCCCCATTTTGTTTTTTGTTGCTATCTGCAGTTAAGACTCCCCATTCTCCAGATCGCTTAGAGTAGGTAAGAACATACTGATGAAAAATTTCTGCTCCTCCCCCAAAAAATCAGTAAAGCCATTATCTTAAATTGTTCATGTAAGTAAGAAAAGATTAAAGAAGAAAATATGAGATTAATAAAAACCCAAGATTCTTATTACTATCACCCAAATTCTGTGTTTGGGATACAAGACAAGTATGAAATTGGGAATTAACTAACAAAATTTGGTGTGCTCCATACTAGGACTTACAATGAAAGCACGGGCAGCTGGGCCTGTCCACCTTTGGGCGTCTGTGAATATTAGYGGCAGAAGAGCAGATGGACTGAATGGACCAACTTTATTTTTATCACATTATCACTAATTACCACATTCACATCTCTAGGGGAATGGACCCCTGGTGATATCCCTGAGCCTTCAGGAACTCAGAGGTGTAACCTGCTCAGACATAGCCCAGGAGGAACCTGCCTAGGTCACACCACTGCRTGTCTTCTGAATACCAACTGGGACATCTTTAATGAGAGTCTGCATTAGCTGYCTAAGCTGGTATCTATTGCAATGTTATTCTAAGCCTATGACAAAAAAGGCAGCTGAAAGGAAAACTTYAAACAGTCTGATGTTTGTGTACATCGCTGGCTGATCAGACTGTGTGTGAATCTGTCATTCTTTAGCAGAGAGTTAGCACCAGAAGCAAAAGCTGYATTTGCTATCCCTTGCTTTTACATGACTTCATCTAGTTTTGTATACAAGAAAGCCAGATCATACTCCAACAGGAAATGAAAAAACCCTTCCAACCCATTTCCTATAACTTATTGTCTCCCTTTCCTTTTCTTCCCCACTCTCTCCCTGTCTCTTGACAACGCCTCTTACCTGTATCACCATCTCAAGTGTTGCCAGGTTGGGGAAGAGTGGGWCCTTTATACAAACTTTCTGAAATTAAAAGAAAGTGCAAAAGGGACAGTGCTAAAATAAAARCCTCTGTGTTTGCTTTTAAGTGCCCAACTGAATTGTCATTTTTTGTTTTCTTTTACTGTGTCCTTACTTTAAATGTATGCAGATTTTTAATGGTGATACTTTGCCATAGGAAAAAGCTTCATGAAATCTCTGCACTTAAAACTTCAAATCTTATTTAATTGTTTATCTCTGTACAGAGRCAGGGTTGTGTGAGTACCTTTGTGCTCTGGACCAGTTAATACCCAGGAAATGAACACAGCTTAGGTCCACTGAGAGCCCTCTAGCTTATTACTTGGAAGGCTGAACTACTTTTTCGTAAATGCTGAGTTTTGCTCTCTCCTTCACATGACAGACTTGTGTCATGTAGGCCTTTCTGACCTCTAAAAGGACGAAAATGCTTTGTTGAAGTTAGGCCCCTTCAGCTTTCAGGGTTGTTACACTGTCCTTGTCGAATGCAGCACTCAGAGACAGCTCATTTTGTCCCTCTCAGAGGCACTAAGTTGGAGGGCATGGTGGTAGTGGGGACATATCAACACAAAATACAGTAAAGAAGCATGAAAATGTGAAAGAGTCCCTGTAGGAGCGGGAAATCTCTGACACTGGTCCTRTGTAAGGTCACAGTCAAGGAAAAAGTGCCAAACTGGAGATTTCAAACTCCTCCTCTCATAAGCAAGGTATAAAATCATCTACTAGGAAGTTSTCTCCCTCTGTACTCCAGTCTGGGCACATCCCTCTAAAGGAGGGCAGTAGACACCAATACTGTAAGAACCATCCATGAGATAAATGGCATTTGTCATGCATCTCCTTCACAGGTATCCTTATGGGTCACTGGTGTCTTGTGATTCTTAATCCAATCTTCTTGTTCTGTCAGATTTTCCTTCTCTTTGGCTGTTCTCTAATGTAAAGCATTCACAGGCACAATTGCCTGCTAACCTCTYAGGTGCCACAGTTTGGAGACAAAAACTGGAAGTATCCACTTTGTACAATAGTAGTTAGTGTAGAGAAATACAAGCTAGCAAAAGCCACAACAAGCCCAGCATTTGAAGCAATATAACTAGCTTGGTGTAGTAGCATGATAGAGTAAGTACTACATGTTAGTTTGGGTGTGGTACCATGCTGCAGAGAGGTACAAAGTAGTACCACCTCATTATTCAGCACTGGCACTTACTGCAGCTGGTAACCTGTCTTCAGATCCTTGACCATACAGATACTAGTCCTAAAGATCCTTTGCAACAATTCAGAGTAGCAGATACTTGAAGACATATTTCACTAGGCCTTAAAGAAAGGAGAAGACGGCATAAATAGCTGCAACATAGCTTAATATTTTGTTTGTTGGAGAAGACCTAGCACCTGCCATGTGTCTTCAATTCAAATTTCTGCAAGGGGAATATAGGACCAAAGTGTTTCTTATGGGGGCTTATCACTGGTTCTGTCTAAAACCTTCTGTACCGCTTCCCATGTTTATCTCCCAAGTCATACAGCAGCATATAGTATTATCCATAGGCTTCTCTGGGGGTTCATCCTGTATTCCTCTAACCTGCTTCTCCTGGCTTGCCTTGACACTGATGCTTGCCCAGTGCTGGAGCGATTTGTGGGTTAGGGGCTTCTCATGAATGCTCTGCTCTTGCCTCCTGCTGGCTGGGAAAGAAGACTTCATGTAGAACAAAGTCATTTTCATTGACTTTGTAATACAGAATATATATCTACTAAAGCATACCATATCTTTTCTTTATTCATTCCTTGGAGTCTTCATTTTATTTCTTGTTTTGTTTTATTCCTTTTTTCTTACTACATCTGTAGGTGAATGACTGCCATTCAGGGTGAGCTTCTTGTTCTTTAAAGGTCATTAGAAATCCACTGAGGCAAATAACCCACATCTGCTCTTTGCAGGTCRTGAAAACAGAAAGTATATGGAGTCTGACTCCAAGTTCAGGTTCTTGGTAAAGGGCCCTCTTTGGAATAGCTTGTCCTTTAGGTGCAACTGATGCCCTAGAGGAACATACATGTTGCAGAGTTGACTTTGAGGACAGAAGTAATCAGCCTTTGGTGTTAAACTCCTTTGCCACATGTGAAAGCTACTCTGATTTCAAAATCTCGTTAAGCATTAAACATAGAGCATTCCAGAAGTTATTTTGCAGTTAATAAAAATGTTTGTCCATTTAAATAATCAGACTTTAGTCACATTACAGCTGTATTGCATGAAACATTATTTGTAGAGAAGAGATCTTAATCATCCACTTCAGTAAAATTTATAGAGAAATGAGCTTTAGTGAATGAGTTAATTTCAAAGAATAACATGTTTGGTCTTGGACTATTCTTTTGCAGCTGAAAAGAAAATCAAAGTGGTTTGAAAATTATTCTAAAAGAACAGAAAATTATAAACATCGTGGAGTGAATGACTTGTAACTGCCCCTTTGCAAAAGAGGAAAACAGTGAACTCGCAAAACAGATCCTGCCACCAGTAAGAGGAACTGATGCAGAGACACCCCACCACCAGCACAGGGGAATTTGACACCAAAGCCTTTACAGAACAAAAACTCAGAGAGACTGTCAAATCTTCCAGATGGAAGATTTTACCCTTTTACCCAAAGATCTTTTTACCCAAGAGACAGTGATGACACTGCTAATGAGGGATGGCAAATATCTTTTCAACTCTCTCTGTGGTCTTCTGCGCTATAGTAAACAATATACCTAATAATAGAAGCAATAAAGCTTTTGATGTTGTTCCTGGCTGGAGAGATTTCAGATGACTGATGTAACGTGTTAGTATCAAATATTTTTACATTAACATCTATAGATTTGTAGACTTAAAAAGAAATCTCTTAATTTTCTGAATAGTACAGGCCAGGGAGCGTCACCCAAACAAAATGACTTGTGTTCTCCTGGCTGCAGCCTCATCCTGAGCGTTCGTGACTGGGTGTTTGGCTGCAGAGCCTTTAAACTCTTTTCCTCAGGCAGAAGAGGACACATATTATAACCTCAGTTAGGAGCTTGTTTACCAAGTCACAAATACTTTTTCATATTGTCAACTAATAATTATTCTGTTAACACAGTTGCTTAAGGTTGTGCTTGGGACTGAAACTCTCTGGTTCTTTACCACAAATGGCAAGAGCATGTGAGGGCCACAGGATTTAAAATTCCTAGATGTGTCATAGCTTTGCTAAACTCCTTTTTCCAGGGTCAGCAAAAGTGATAGAACCTGGGTTTTTCACCACAAGAGATTTTTTTTCTTTTTTTTGAAAGGCATATGTTGGAGGTTGGAGGTCAACAAGATGCACAAGTCCAGTTCTCTTAGGTGCCTCACTCCTGAAATTGAGGTATACATTGAAAAACTCCTGGTATGCACAGACAATCATACAATGTAGTCATCTCTCTCTCTCTTTCTCTCTCTCTCTTTTTTTTTTCAATAGAACTCCAGGCAAATCAATTTTTCCTCTCAAATACTTTCTGATCAAATTATGAGGTTAACTTGTTCAAATATAATCCTTTTATTCAGTCTTTTCTTTTCTTTTTTTTTTTTTTTTTTTTTGAGAAAATACTTTTCGTATCTCCTCCAGCTAAACAAAAGCTCTAAAAATCCTGAAATTCTCCCTTCCCCTCCTTTTATTATATCTCAGGAAATTGTCAACATTTTTGAAATGTGCATAAATAAATGAAACTCAATTTCATTTCTCCATAACAGGAGACTGTGGAGCAAAAAGGCAATCTACTGAAGTGTTATGGCTTGCTTCTATAGCCTCCCAGGCTACCCAATTTCCTTTCTCTGTCCTTAAGCTTTGCCTTCTCGCTCCTGCATTTCCTACCTAAGCAATCATGGAGGGTTAGGCTTAACACTTTTTGCAAGAGGTGTGAAAGCACGAGGAGAGCTTTCCAGAGAAACTGGGGTATGCGAGCCTTATGCTGGAACAGATGTGTGTGGAACCTGGAGCAATTGGTGACTGAGATTTGGAAGTGGAGCATGGGATGAGAGTACCTGATACGCTTCATGGCACTGGTTTCTTGGAAATTTCTCTCAGAAATTGTCTGCAAAGTCAGGCCATCAAGATCTTCCATCACCACG
Source organism: Rhea americana (assembly GCF_003343005.1). NCBI lineage: Eukaryota > Metazoa > Chordata > Aves > Rheiformes > Rheidae > Rhea > Rhea americana. The sequence goes on from NW_028186431.1 coordinate 238,198, forward strand.
CTGCCTATATAGTCCTAGCACAATGGCCCTTAGTACTGCAGAGAACAGAGAGGAAGAAGGGTAATATGAGTATCTAATGACTAATGCTGCTGAGGGCTTTAACTGGCTGGATCTTGAAAACTTCCAAGGATGGAGAGATATTGCACAGTCCTTCTGGGCAACTTCTTCCAATGCACAACTGTCCTCATAGGGAAAACCATTTCTGCTCATAGCCAGGCTGAACAGCTCTTCTTTCAATTTATGCCCGTTGTCTCTTGTCCTTCCACAAGGCACTGCAGTGAAGTCCCTGGCTCTGTCTTCTCGATGACCTCCTTATGCATTGGAAGGCTGCTGTTTGGTCCTCTTGAAGCCTCGTTGAGGCTGAAAAAGCCCAGCTCCTTCAACCTCTCCTCACAGGGTAAATCCTCTAGCCCTGACTGTCATGGTGGCCCTCCACTGAACTCACACCAGTTTACCCATGGTTTTCCTAGGAGGATCGAAAACTGGGCACAATACTCTAGACTGGTGTAATGAGTACTGAATCGAGGGGAGTATGCCCTTCCTGAGGTCCCTTCCAGCCTGAATTATCCCATAATCTAATGAAATGGGCAGTGTCTAGTTGGTCTGTGAGACGGAGTTATGAGCGCACGTGAAGTAAATAGACTTTGTGTGAGAGTAGGTGGGCTGCACAGTGTGATTGGGCAGGGGGAGGAAAAGATAAGGTACTTTACAGGAGAGAAGATGTTGAAGCAACTACAGATAAGTTACAGTAAATTTTGCTAGAAAAACTCACCTTCAAAGGCTTGTCCAAGGGCAAGAATTCGGGTTTTGCTAGTGGTCATGTACCCGGGGTATTAAGCACAACTTTTATTTGCTGGTAGTGAGAGCCATGTGCAAACATTTGTGCTTTGTAGATGGGAGAAACGTGTGCTGTGCTATTGGTGAGCAGGGGCAGGCTGGTCCCTCTGGCGCTCATCTCCTGCCTCAGTTTCCTTCTCCAGCCTTCAGAGGATCCACCTTGGAGGAAGAGGATGCTTTAGCTTTCATCACAGCCATGGCATAGGACTGAGGAGATATCAATGCCCAAGCCATTGGATCTGGAGCTGTTTCCCACCACAGGTTTTCCTTCTTCTCTCATTTCATTGGTTACATTCACCACCATGATGGCTTACAACGAAGGTACCAAAGGAATGGATGTTGGAAGTGGACAAAAAATGGGGACAGGGTAGCTGAAATGCCCCACAGCTGCAGACTCAGTGGGCATGTGACTGGACAAAATCATCCTTTTATATTAAATAATACTTGAGGGGAGAACATGAGAAGCACAGCACACACCAGCACAGAGAGGTCATCAACAGCACAGTGTGCTCTTCATACTGATTCACGGTGATGAACACCTTGGACCTGCGTCATACAAAATCCGCTTTAAAAATCCGTGGTTACTTTTTTGTCCTGGGAGCTCTGTTGTGCTGTTTGAAAAATGGTTCACCTCAGCCCCTCCTGCTTTTACAGACACCGAGAAGGCTTCAGATTCAAACAGCTAAACTATGCCATTTTAACCTATGTTTTGTTGAAACCCCCCCACCCCTCAGCCTTGCCAGCTGCTTTGGGCAAATGTCTTTTCTGCCTTGTCTTGCAGCTGTGTTTATAATGTGTCCCATCAAAGAGCACAAACACAGGGGTTTGAGTTCCTTCTCGTCAAAACAGTCGAGACAAACTTTAGTTAAACATGAAAATCAGGACAGGAAAGTCGGGCCCGGGTAGGCTGCAAGTGACCTGTCCTGGGCAGGTCCAAACACAGCACAGCTGTGTCTTCATACTGCGATGCAGAGCAAAACCTACGCGGCTGATGTGTTTACTAGCCATGGGCTGTACAGCTGGTGACACTGAAGGGTCCGGCTGTTATGGCTGCTTCGGGGTATATTGTTACTTATAAAGAGAAGTTCTGTTCTAAAAAAATTATATATTCCAAACATGGGCAGCTGGAGACAGGAAGAACATGCGGATGTGTCCGACAGCGTGTGTAAAAAAGCTCTGATCATACTAAGAAAAAAAACTATCTATACCTCCTCACTCTCCAAAGGAGTCCGGAGTAGACTGGATTTATGCTGATCACAAATATTCACAGAGTTTACTGTCTTTTCTGAGACAACTCTAATTCCACATTTGCTTCTAAAATATATTCTGGATGCAGAGCATGGAGGTTAAATTTTAACTACCCTATTTCATGATATAATCATTCCTTTTCTCATTTATGTCTTGAAGAAATGTTGATAAATGTTCACATTTGCAATAAAATTCAGAGGCAAAGAGGGTTTCATCTTGGTTTTGCTGTGACCATATCTGATCAGACACTGTTAATATTGATTATCACACAGTAATTCAAAGAACAGAACAGAACTCCGTGATGTTAAAGCCTTGGGCAAAACTGTCGTAATTTAATATTATGAAGAAAACTTTATCGTTAGTTGCCTGAATTAAAAATCCCCAAGGGTTTTCCACAGGAAAGTTTTATTAAAGGCATGCCACATTAAATGTAGTTATACAACACCCCTTGCTCACACACACATGTGTGTATATATATATATATATATATCTTTATGTATCTGTAAAATCAAATTTACTTCCCCACACTAAATGACATTTTAGGTTATTTAAAAGTGGAAAATCTTTAAATATCATACAATTCTTTGTATTAGTTATATTGCTTTTTTCCTAATGTTTCATATTTCATTTAGTGCAACCAAATCCTTTTTCCTCCCAGGAAATCCCCAAAGTCAAAACCGAAAGGAGCAGTCAGCTTCACTGGGACAACTCATTCCTGCCATCTTGTCTTCAGGGAAATATTTTTAACTCATCACAGCCACTTTTGCACCATGTAAATATTTAGGCTGGCTTGCAGCGGAGCGCTCTGGTGGTGCTGTGAGCTAGGAGAAGGTTGGCAGGGCGAGCTCCCTTGCTGCATGGGTGCTTCTGGCCGCTGCAACTGGGTGGCTCGTGGGATGGGGACCAGTGGGCGAGGGAGCACGAGTACCTCCATGGGGCGAAGCAACCGGTACTGCAGAAGTTCAATCAGCTAGTTCAACGCCAGCTGAGCAATTGTAGATGGTGCCAAAGTTGCACTCTCACAGACTTGTTACAGGGCTTCTAGCTCTACGTTGTGTCCTGAAAACTAGTTATCAAGATCTTCACCGAATTCATAGGATGGGTCAGACTGTGTGCTGCAAAACACTAAAAACCCAGCCTCCCATGGGAACTTTGTAAATGATGAGTGTCCGTAGATTGCTGTGCCCTGGAGTGCGAGTTGAGCAAGTTCCTTTTCAAATAATAGTTGTATATAATTAAGCAAAGGTAGGAGGTTTTCTTTCAGTGCTAGATTTTTAAACAGCTCTAACACAGATGATGCTTTCCAGGTGGGTTTTCTCTCCCAAATTTATGTCATTTTTTTTCTCCACAAAATCATGGAAAGTCATCAGCTTGGAGATAACAATTTAGGTGGATCAATTTTCATTTTTCAGTAGGTGGAGTGATGCCAGCAGGTTCGAGTAAGGGGCCAAGGGTCTGGAATCTTAAATTTTATTCCCAGCTGTGCTATTAACTTGTTCTCTAACCTAAGGCAAGTGATTATTATTTTTTTCTCATCAGCAGAGACAGCACCCCTCTTCACAAGGCTGGATTAATGTTTGTAAAACATTTTAAGATACTTGGACAGTGTCTGAGTATAAATGATTCCACACAGTAATCGTAAGATTTAATGGCCCAAGGCATGCCAGCCTCCATTTGCAGAAGAGGCACTAGGACACTAGTATCAATCTGAAGTGGGATTGGTTTGGTTCCCTGCTCTCCCTGCCTTAGTCACTGACATCAGCCTCTAGTTTCTCTCTCTCATGCTAATCATGTGAAAACATTAATGTACTGATTTTATTGCAAAGCAGTTGGCTTACAGGATAGATCCAGAGTCCATTTAAATCACTCCCATACACTTCAGTGGATTTGAGGGGAGCAAGGGCAACATTTGGAGTGTGGTAGTAGAAACAACTACGTTAATAAGTAAGACTGTGTTGAAAAGATAAGGGAAAGCGTGTTGAAAAGATAAGGGAAAGCAGATGTACCTGACCTGATCCGTTCATCAGCTCTCTATTGCTTAGCAATTCGGGCCCACGAATTTCCTGCTGTCACAGACAAGGGTGATATGGCTAATGGAGAAATATAAGCCAGATCTTCTTGAATATGATGTCCATGCTCACACAACACAGTTTGGCTTCTTCCCTATTTTGAACAATAAACAGAGTAGAAAAAGATCGTGCTGCTAGTTATGTAAAGTACAAATGTGAAGAGTTTAAGAGAACTTTACATAAAATAGCCTAGTGTACTGCCAAATCAAATAAGCTTTTAGCCATATAGTGTCACAAATTGCATTGTGTTAAATTCTTGGATCTGAGAAATGAACAAAATGCCCATTAGTTCCAACAAGAACAGAATAGAGCCTCATTTGCAAACATAAAATATGTGGCTTGTAAGGTTAAAATTTCCATATTAAAACACATAAACAAATAAACTAATGAGAATTGTCACTGAGAATTTACAGTATCTGGGTTCGTTATCAGGAACTGAATATGTAATTTTTTCATGCTTATGGATAGCAGCCCATGGACAGAGCTCAACTAAAAGACCAACAGAATAAAAGATGTATCTACATCAATTCTATGGAGAAACTTATGAACAGAGAAAGAAAGTCACTGCAAAGTCTGGGAAAAATAAATGTGAAGTTCAGCTCTTGCAGAGCATAATATGGCTGTGAACTTGACTTACCTCTGTGGTGCAGCCTTTCATCAATGAAGCAAAAAAGTCTCCAAACTCTAAGGAAAAAAAATGGTTAGGAAATGTGTATTTCCTTGAAATTTTAACATGTGCCTGTTCAACATTTCTACAGAGCCACCACAATAGAGCTACAAAAGTGCAAATATTTCATGGATGATCCCTGTATGCACCTCTGACTTTCCAATACAGCTATCATCATACAGACCAGCGTTTCTCAGAGCTGCCTGTAATTAAACACAGTAGGTATGAACTAGGTTATGTTTTTAAGATGCTTTTCAGATCTCTGTAACACCTCCTGATTTTAGAATTTATTTTGACCTTTGAGGTTTCTTTTTCTCTTAGCATTGTTCTGATTTTCTATACGGTGAACCATGATTTCATACCTTTACTTTAGGTGTTCTGACAATTAGCCTTTTAAGCCACTCATGCCTTTAGGCGCTATCCCCTGGGAGCTGAGAGCACCAAGAGGTGTGCTTGGATGTGGTGGAGATCCTCATGATGCTGGCTGAGCTTCCATGGCGTCAGATGTAAATGGCTGGACCGCACTGGGTCTAGGTCTGCTTATTATGCCGAGCGCCTGACCAGCCATGTAGCTATGGCTTTGCTATTTCAGTCCTGGAGAACACTCAGTCAAGCAATGTTGCCTGCCTTGTGCTTTATGGTATGCCCACGTGGTGCAATTCATCCCAGATCCTTCTTCWGGCCACCTGCTTACACAGGAAATGCAAAGAAGATGCTGCATTCATAGCAATGCTAACTGGGTAGAGCAGTCCTGAGGGGGGCTGCTTGCAGCAGCCATAACTCAGAGCAGTTCCTCCTGGTCTGGATGGCTCCATGCCTATGAAGGCAGCCATGTCCTTCCTCCTTGCTCAAAGTATGTCCAGCCGTGGAGAGCTGATCCTCACCCTGGCATTATGGCTCAGGGCAGCAAACACATCTGTCCTTGGGTTCTTCCCTTGCTGAAGAAGGGCTAAAATTAGCCTCCTTTCCTAGCAGCTGGATAACAAAGTTTTGGGCTGCTGACTTACCTGTTGGTCATGAGCAGTGGAAACAGTCTCTTCTGGTGAAACTCTGAAATTACCAGACAGTTAGAGATAAATTTGAATTAACTAAGTCTCTGAAGTCCAGTCTGTAATGTGTTAGGCTCAGTCAATTTGTGCCACTGGCACAAATGACCCACAGTCCTTATCTGGTGCAGCAAACAGGGCAGTGGTGATGGCTGGCACACCAGGGTAAGGGGACGTGGTGTGGAGGAGAACCTCACAACTAGTAATCCAGCAACTCATCACAAGCAGTAAGTCAGTGCCGACCCACAAAGAGAAATTGCTTAAAAGTTAAAAAATGAGTAATTCAGCACTCCTTTGATTCTTGAGTTTTAACTACTGCAAAATGTGTGTCCTGCCACATTACTTCAACCTTGAAATGAAGTACAAATGGATATGTTTCAGATTCTAAATATTTAAAGCCAGAATCTAATCTTAGATACATTGTATATTCTGTCATCTCAAAAACCTGATAAAGAGAGACAGTGATGGACAGCACAGATTGAAATTAAATTCAAGCTCTGTATTAAAAATCTTGCACTGCTAATTCATGTGAATGATTAACCACATAGAGTCTGAAGYTTGTAAGTTATAGAACTGAAGTGCTCTTTGGCATTTCTGTCTTAGTTAACTTCGCAAAGYAGTCCAAAAAGATCTCGTAGGAGAAGGATGTCACCTCCCTAATTTTGCTCGTCTCACAAAGATGCTTTTGAACTATTAACATTTTACGGTTAGACTGCAAGAAAAATATTTCTAATCTTCCTTTCATTAGAAAGAAAGATAAAATCACAAACCATAATAGCACTTGGGCAATCATAACATTTTACTASAGATAACTAGATAGAAGCAATCAACATATGAATCTTCACATGCAGCAAGCAAAAACAACTCTCTACCAAACTTCACTTTAAGAGCAGTAAGTGCATCAGGATATGACCTTATGAAATACCAAGCCTTTAGTGCCAAGATGATAGTGCAAAAGCCAGATGGATGATCTCATCACAAGTTTCAATGTGACAGAATACAAATACAGAATTGTAAATCCTCAAAACACACAAGGAAAACAAAATTAGACCTTGTTAAAAAAAAAAAAAAGAAAAGAAAAACAAAAGTGGCAAAATGAAATATGTGGTGATAACTGAGCAGAATGAAGGATGCTTGACCTTTTTCTGATGAATCTGAGGGTGGTCTTTTTGCTCCCTTAGCTGAACTTTAGGGTCTCAGTACAGGACTTCTGGATAAATTACAACGCAACTGTGTAACAGCCTCACAAAAGAAACTTCAGCGCACCAAAGGCAGTAACGAGGCTGAATACCCATGTCAAGCGAACCTGAACTTCAAAAGAATTTGAACACAGACCTCTTTTGCATTCAGCCCAGTCTCCATTTAAAAGCGTATTTAATAGGAATTGTATTGCTTTCTAACTTGGGTCAGCAGAGCACGGCGGCCAGGCTGGGGCAGAGGCTTTGCAGCCAGCCAGGACACCCAGCGAAGCGCGGAGGGAACCCTGGTTGACAGGCGGTGTTTGCTCAGCAACGTAAGGGCCCGCACTGCTGCATCTTGGTTTTTCAGCCGCATGTTGGTTCAGGCTTTTCAAAACCTGAGTGATTCAGCTCTTGCCCRGCCCTGGGAGAGCCTCTCTCTGTGCGGCGACTCTGCCCATCCAGTTACTGATGCCCAGAGTGCTTGAGTGCCCAAGGCTGGGAGACACACTCCAGCTGAGCTCTCAAACTGGTTTCAATTTGCTGGACCTTACAGAGGACATCCTTGCAGGTTTTCTCAGGCTGTCCTGGAGAGCTACAACTATTACACGCTGTCTCAAGGCAATGGCTGGCTAGGAGGTTCTCAGATGTGTCCATGGTGTGGTTGGATGGTTGGTGGTGTGCAGCTTGCTTACCTAAGCATCCTAACATGTCGGCTGCTGGGCGCTCTTAGGGAGGGCTGTGGACTTATGAAGAGCCTCTCTGAGTTGATCAAAGCTCTCCCAATGTCAGATGTTATGGGTGTTGTATGTACTCAGTGGGTTTTTATTAACAAAACTAACACAGCTGGGTTTGGACAAATGGAAATATTTTGTATTTCAGTAAGACTGTCTGCTCTAGCATAAAAAATCCACTTCTATCATTTTGCCGTGATCTGAGCCTGGGAGGGCCTGAGTGCCCACATGGGCCCCTCAAGAACAGCAAGTGCGTGAATAATGCAGACAGTGATTGCTTCCTTCCTTGGGCTTTCAGGGGAATGTAGCATTACGTTCCAGCAAGTGCCATTGAATCACAAGGTAAAAACCCACAAAAAGGGGGCACACATGAAGGAGGACAAGGAAACCAGCCAGACCCACAACAGTAAAATTCCAGCTAACATCCTCGAGGCACTTTTACAATTGTGAGCATTGCCATGGACCCAGATGCAGCTGCAGGAAACATGGATTTTGGTTTGTTTTATATCCCATGGATTGACACCTAGGCTCTGTAACTAGTAAGTATGATCTCTAACTGAATAGGAGCATAGCCACAGGAGAGGAAAGATTAAGGGTATCAAAGGAATACATTTTTCATTTCACTCCTTTCTTATTACAGTAGATTAAAGGAAAAAAAAAAGAGTTTTGTTCAACATTCAATTTTGAGTAGAATTAAATAAGCCAAAAACATTGTTCAGAATTAGAGCATTGAATAAAGGATTTCAAAAACACAGTGTGTGGTTCATGGTAGGATTCGATTTCCTTTTAAGACAAGCCGTATACAGCTGTACAAGAGCTATTGTCCTCTGTCCCTCTGAAGAAATAGTTTTTCTCTGAAGTGTTCAATCTGTTAAGACACATATGTGCTTTGAAAACTTATAAATGAAGGAAGCCACTCAAACTCTCTTCTGGTTCAAATGGCAATTATCTGAAAAGTAGCAAAGAAACAGGAATACATGGATAAATTTTGATTGCCTGGATATGAATGATAGTAGGATTTTGTCATCTTTGGGAATGGCACACAGCAGCAACTAGTACGCACATGCAATACAAAAGTCAGCAGTCACAGTGGTACAAAGGCAGTGATCTTACAGAGCATGGATGGTTCTTCTGAGCCCACGCAGAAGACAGTTTTGTCTCTAGGATATGGAGAAATGTTCTTTGCCACTGAGCTGCAAGATACCACAATCCGAAGGGAAAAAAAAAACCTGAAAAACTTACTGATAATTTTTGGTCTGGAGATTCTCTTTTCCTTCTATTCTGCATGAAATGTCAAACACGAAGACTTCAACCATCATTTTTAGCCTCCATCAAGACAAAGGCTAACAAAAGAGAAAGGCTGCAAGGCAAACTCCTGTTCACAACAGCGCATTTCAATTTCATCATTTTCAATTGCATGAGGGTCCCTCAAAATAAAAAAGAGAGAAACACAGAATACTAAAGTATGGAGTCTGAGCAAATAGATTAATTATCATTTTAGCTTATGCACGATGCTGTCTTTTTTCCTGCTACAAGTAGACATGCTAAAGCAGACCATTAAGAGGAGGCAGGCTTTCATAATGAGGAGCCTGGAGGGCTTCAGGAGCTGAGCTTGACTGCATTGAGCTGGGCATGTGCGATGAAACAAAGTCACAAGGACCACAGTGCTGAGATTTCCAGTGCAGCAATTCTAGTGATTCAGATTGCCAAATTTCATCACACCTGATCATAAATCAGGATAACACAGTACTCTAGCCAGTTGTTAGTAGAGATGTGACAGCCAGACATCCTTCTTTAAGCTTTTGAAATCAACTGTCTCATTCTGACAGGTTCTCTCTAGACTGAGGAAGAGAAAAAAAAAAGCATTTTTTTTTCCTAAGAGAAGACAACAGACTTGGGAAAAGTCTTAAGAGAAAGCAGTCTTTCCTCAAGATCAAATTCTTTCGAAAGGAAGTCCTGAGAGAACTATTATACCGTTTTGTTAGGTATAAATGGGAAATTTTACTAGAGCAATTTAAATTTCAATGTTGCAGCCACAAAGGAAGCACATAAAAGAAAGGTTTTGGATTGCCTCCAGAGAATTTAGGCTATGGCAGGTACATACCACCAGGATGTAATRTGACTGAAAATGGTTTCCTTAGTAAGAGGGCTTGAGAGCCTGGAATAGCAAAGGACTGGCCACAGAAACATCATTCGTTCTGTTAAGTCTGGGGCAGCTGAAATTCAGCCTCAGAGGTGGTTCAAACCTTTGTACAATTGGCTGAAAAACGCCCGGTGTTATGATGGTATGGGCATTTCTGAATTCATCAGTTCCAGTGCGAGTTCCTGCATTCCCTGCATATTTTTGTTTAGAGTGATGCCTCTGCCGGTCTTCAGAAAGTTACCAGAAAAACCAAATTGAGGTGGGGTCTGCAAACACAGCTTAGGTCAAGAAGGCTGGAAAACATGCGGGAGAGGAAGGCTGCATCCAACACAGTAGCCTACGAAAGGGGGAAGCTCAAGTATGACTTATTTCTATGACTGGTCATAGAAACTATCCGAGGAAGTGCTATGCTCCACACGTACAAGCTAGCTGAGGTCCCCTCCACCCGTAACTACTTCCTTATAACTTTGTGGCATAAACGGMGTTGCAAAAAAGATTTAGAATGGTACCAGAGAGAGACCTAGCACTAAGCAATAGAGAAAGAGAGTAAATTCCTGCCCAGAGAAGAAAACCTAAATGCCTGTCCAGCTGGGCAAGTTACTTCACTCAGTATTTGACAAGCACAGCCAAAGACCTTGTCCAAGCATCTGAGATCTCTGCTTGCTCGTGTGGTGGTGGAGAAAAGCGAGCGAGAGGCAGAGCAAAGCCCAGCAGCTCTGGAGAGGCTGAAAGCAGCAGCAGGATTCAGACCTCGCAGGTGCTGGTTGACAGCCTGCGCGCACCTCTGAAGTGCCGCTCCAGGCAAGGGAGCTTTCTTCACAGCTGCTGCTGTGGAAAAGGGTGGCTCCTGATATGGGGACAGAAGGTGCTTGTGCTCAAAGAAGTGCTCCTTAGAGGGGCTGCAGGAGGGGTGAAAAGGAGGGACACACCACCGAGCTTTCCTCTTTTATCCTGTAGCTAAATCAGATGGCAGGAGCAGCAGAAACCGAAAGAGCAGCATAAAGCATTTATGAATCAGATTCCTCAAATGAGAGAAAACTGAAGCCAAAAACTAGGCCTGGACAAAACACAGCACCATACTTTTGGGAGAGGAGACAGGGAAACTGAAGAACYGGCATGAAGTCTCCTTTGTAGCTGCAGCTGGTCACAGCTACATTCCTGTGCTCCCTGGCAAAGAGTGCCCAAAGCAGCACATTTCCTACAGGATGGGAAAAAGGGCAAGTGCCACAAGKGGTGACCAGATGGATGCAGGCAGACAAGCTTGTCTGACAGGTAAGAAAGACCCCGCTACAGCATTGCCGCAGCCCGTGGTGCCTTATGGTCGCCTGCAGCTGCTCGGCGTTGAGACACGGAGGGTGGGGGGTAACTCACGGTCCCTCTGACAACCCGCCTCGCTTTCTGGTCTCTCTGGAGAGACGCCACGGAGCTCGTATCTTAATTGACTTTCAGATCCCAAGATGGATTTTCATCAGGCAACAGGACCTYACTATGGGATGTTGCAATACATCCCCTCTTCTCAAGAGTACTCTCATTTTTCAGACTAAATGCCCATAAAAAGGGCATGATGTCAGACATACCACCTGCAAAATATCCTGTGCTCTTCCATTACCAACCGCAGACCGGCRGACGCTGCTGCTATATCACCCTGTGGGGGAAGCATTAGAAACCCCTTTCTGCTCCCACCACCCCCAATTTCAGTAAAGATCCTGTGACACTTTGTGGAAAAAAACAACATTGTATTTGATTTACAATTAACAGGATTTACAAATAATGACAGCGAAACATATTAGCCACGAAATTAGGATGCCTTTGTTGATGAAGGTGTAGCTGGCAAAGCACCTTTATGTAGAAGTCTTACGTACCTTAGTCCTAGAAAGTGTAAAATAACTTATATCCCAGGCAGGTTCAGGAATGGTTATACATAAATGCAAGAGCTTGAATACAAAACAAACAACCCCCTTGCTCCCAGGCCACAGGRTAGGAAACCAGTTCTGGTGAGGCTTTTGACTTTTGGAAACTGAAGGGAAGGCCCACTGAGAATTCCTAGGGAATTTTTGGTAAAGAAAAAAAAAACCCAACAAACAGTAAAATTCATTGTATGACAACCTCCTGGGCAGGGAGAGCGGGCAGCAGACACGGTGTAGCTTGCTGAGACTCAGCAGAGCCTGGGCGCTTGGCAGGACAGTGAATGGGAACCAGTACAGATGGCAGCGCTTCATTAAAATGCTACTTTACTGCCAAAAACTTGCAAGACAAAAGGAATAAATTTTTCTGATGTGCAATAGAGCAATTTAAGAAGACGTACCTAACTTTTTGACTTGACTTAGCTTACCTATATTGTAAACACACACTTTTTGACAAGTTATTTTAATTTTTGTTGCTATGGGTTATGGTGTGTATTCAATCAAATGCAGCATTCCAAGGCTCAAAACTGATTGAGTGGTTTTCAATATATGGGTATATGATTTTTCTAATATCATACTAGTATTTTACATCACAAATACAACAAAAACAAATGGTGGTATCCTAGGACAGTTCCAAGATTCAAATAAAAAATCATCAGAACCATTCCAATATAAGATATTATACATAATCAAATCATGTTAAACAGCACACTCTCGGCAAGCAGCTAATTACAAGCATTCTGCTGGTCATGTTTTTCACACAAAAGTCATTCAAGAGCACATAAATATTTCTTTTTCTGTCTGCTTCTTTTTACAAAACCATTCATCAGATTCACAGAATTAGTACAAGTAAGGCACATTAGCATATATCATAAAACTCACAATAATAACAGAAAGTTGTAAAGTTTTAAGAGCTAATTCTCCTTTGCAGTGATTTCTGAATCAAATGAGACTTTATCAGTAGAACCCTCCTACAGGGATGACATTACTTTTACTTCCATCGCAACCAGCTGTGGTGGGTACAATACTGTGCATTACCTTGGACATAAATAATTAAATTAATTAAGAACTGCGTGTGGTAGCAAATCTCATTTTCAGATCTTACAGAAAGATCRGACACATTGTTTACTATGTTCATTATGAGCACAGACCTAGTAGTTTTAGGGCTATATGGAAATCAATTTCCAGTTATCAAAATAAAAGGGGATATTGCATGTTTCTCTGAATATGCCATTGTTTTCCTAGTATAAATATTGCTTAAAATATAAAGGATGCTATAGTATTGAATTTACTTGCATAATGAATTCTAAATGCTGATGTTTCAGATTCTACTAAATTAAATGAACCATAAACTTTCCTTCTTCCACCCCCCCCACCCTGCCCCCAACCAAAGGACTCTCTTTCCCACAGAATATTCATTTACACACAACACAGCTTTTAATTAGAAGCATAATTTACAGTAAAAATTTTTTACATTACACCTCTATCAAAAAAACATGAACTCTTTCATTTAAAGTTGTAATTATACATTAAAAAATAGAACACTATTTCCTTAACAGGAAGAATGAATTTGAACATCTTTAGATCAGATTTCTTTATTGCGGCTTTTGAGTCAAAGGTCAGTCACTTTATTCTCTAATGCAGCTGCTATTTGCTGTAAACGGAAGGCAAGCTGCATTTTTTGTGCAGCTGGATCCTCTTCAAGTGCATTTATAATCTGGAAGAAATAAACATAGAATGTTTAGAATCATTTAGCTGAAAATACATGGACAGTTCCCGGAGCGAGTGTCTGACAGTAACTTGGCATTAAAGAGTCTTTTGCGTTCACTCTGTACCAAAGATAAAGTCCATCTACTAGGCCCCACGTCCCATTTTTACACAAAGGCAATAAAAAAGATTTTGTCCATTACTTTAAGTTGCTGTAATGTTTCCCATTATGTTGGGATCCAAGCAAATTAATAGACAGTACTTCATCTTTCGAAATACTGCATTCCAAGATGGAGCAGGCAGTGGAAAAACTTAGAAACATTTATTTTGTAGCTATTGAAGAAACTGATGTGACTTGAACTGCACTCTACAAGGCTTAAGAGTCATTCAGCAGCGGGAACTAAGCCCCATGCCCAGGAGCTTCGGCGAGGAGAAGCTCCTGGGTGGTCCGTGCATAGGCACAGCTACGAGCAATGAAAGGTCTCTTCCATCTATAAACAGGATCGTGAAGCAGACGGCCTGGCCGCTGTGCCAGGGAGCTGCAGGCACCTTCGCCGGGGCTCTCTGAGAGCACGGCTGAGACCTGGGCCCAGCGTCACGGAGCCCAGGTAGCCCGCAGCTCGCCGGAGGAGCCCCCCAACCGCCCGCATGCAGCCTCTCCTCTACGGGCTCTGTACAGACCGGCACGACCCCTGGGCACAAGGGATTTTAAAACAAGAGCTAGAAAAGGTCAACTATTATGAGAAGGCTTTTCTTCAAATAGAGTTTTTTAGGGCTTTTCAAGATCAAATTTCAAAGGTTTCAAAAGGTTTTCGTTTCTATCATCCTTTAGGGTGATAGAAATCCATAAACTATTAGATTTCTCCACTAGGACACTGTCAAATGGCAAAATCATTCCTTTTCTAAAAATCAACTTTATTAATAAAAGTCAGACACTGTAATCAAGYAGAAACCTTTAGCTATGTTTAAATACTACGCAACCTCTAAAGTGCAAGAACCGGAAAAATAGTTTCCCTGACACTAACTGTTATTCTAACTACTTCTTACCCTTTATTGACAATAGAGATTAATGAAGTCAGTATCAATCTAGCTACGAGTTTAACTTTCAGGGACTGGTACAGGACTTGATTTTTAAACACCACAGTAAATGTGTTTAGAAATCACTATTTCAACCATTTTGTTTTTAAAGCATGGAAACATTTTTACAAGAGAGTTAATAAATACTTATGACAGTATTTAAACTCGGCCAAATTTAATTTGACAGTGTTCCCTTAATTCAACCAATTATGTCTAGCTGTAACTCCTTGAATCTTGACTAAATAATTCAGGATTATCTCTGCTGGTGGATATACCCTTCATATAAATGTGGACAATTAGACTGTACCCACTTAGTCATGTACCCACAAGCCCTGCAGAGATGCACAAGGTGCAGCGCATGCTGGGAACCATACTTTCAGTATTAAAGACAAGGGCAGYTGCAAAATGTTCCAATTTATGCAAATTAAAACATTTTTATGGAAAACAAATAAGCTCAATTAATTTTACAAAATGGTTCTTGACAGATTATCTCCATAACTCTGAGTTAGGAGCCGTAGGATCACATACACCTTGTTGTTACACAGCWCTGTATGCAAAAGGAAGAGCTGCAGATATGCTTTGTGATTTGCTGGCCTTTCACTGATAAACTCGAACAGACTGTTGAAAACAAATGAGGCTCAGCCTTTGCCTTCACCTGCCAACAAAAATGAGAATCCAGAAACCATGATCGGAAGCAGGAATTCATGGTTTCTGGATATACATATGTGTATACCTGGAATGTGTCGTAAATCAGGTTACTTAACCCTGGGGAAGAGGAGTGAGGAGGCCAGTGCCATCACATTGGCCTGCATACCTCTGACCATTTTCCCCACTGGCTCCAGTTGCAGGAACGCTTCAGCTAATTTGATTTTCCTTGCTTACATTYGTTTTGAAGCTGTGAGAGGCTGGCTGCTCCTACATAAAGCTGCTGCAGTGAAGCTGAGGATGGGACTCACTGTCATCAGTGGTAAGTGTAAGTGAAAACAAGAATTGTGGTGAGGTGCAAGACAAACTGAAGAGAGCTCAAAAGGGTTGTTCTCCTTTTTTGATTCAGCATCTGTTCTTATTTGCTTTGATTTAATTCTAAGAGTTTTCTGGAGACTTTCATTTCCATGGAAACCTTTGAATACAAGTTCCCTTCTCTCTTTTTGTTTTCAGATTAAATTTGGAGAGCTATAGCCACAGCCCAGCCACACTGGGATATTCTTTGTTCCCCTTTCCACACAGCCTGCAGAATCCAAGCAACATTTTGGACTAAATCTGTGAGCTTACTTTTGAATCAGACTATATTCAGCAGTTATTTTACCTTGGTTTACCTTGGGCAGGCACCTCATTTGCCATGGCACAATGGGGACTGGAGCATGTATGGAAGCTATAAGCATAGCTTAACTAATAGGAAAGGCACTGCTCCATTCCTACAAGCGAAACAATTTTCATGGACTGTTCCTAATAAAAAAGCTACTAGCTTGAACCCTGACCTCCCAGGATTGCTTTTTGCTCAGTGGCATTCTTAAAGCCTAATTCTTAGGATTTAGGATGGCAGGAGAACTGAAGAAAAATGATTTTTAAATCTGTTTCTCTTCCAGATCTARTTAAGCTATCATTACCAAAAGCAGATAGCCCATAACGAAACTGTTCATTTATATGTATACCCCCTTCACCAGTGTAAATGCCAAGTGATGTGTGTAAGTGCAAAGTTGGAGGTATCTGTTCAGCATTGCTTTTACCTGCTTATCCAGGGAATTATAAAAGTTGTTTGTTTAGGTTGATGTTAGCCTTTGTAACATGATATTAACATTAATATTATCAAAAAACCAAACTCCACTACTTACCTCATCATAGTATTTGTTAGTATACTGGTAGAGTTGGTGTAGAGCCACAAGCGTATTTAGAGAATCAGTATGTGCCTGTTAAACAACACAAGTGAGCAGCAAACATGTCAAAATCTGATCACAGACAGCTAAAAATTATGCACATGCATGACCGTTGGATACAACAGCCAATTCTATTTTCATAGTCAAGTTCTGCATCCTGTAACTTATTGTTAAGTTGACAGTTCGAGCAGAAAAATGGGTGAGAAAACTTTTGTTTGGTCATTTTTAGATCAAGATTTTCCCACTGGTGTTTTTCCAGCCTGTCCACAGCTCTGACACTGGAGGTGGAAAATATTTTGAATTCTGAATGTCAAACCACAGATTACAGCTCAAACATCTGTTAAAAACAAGACTACATATAACTAAGGCATTTAGTTAGTACAATCTGTATATTGTTGAGATACTAAATGTTGATTCTGTCACTGTTATGTCTGGTTTTGAAATCCTTTTTCCAGCTCTTTTTAGCTGTTTGAAACTATTCACATCTCACTATAGCAAAGGTGTAATTCATCAAGTCTGCAAGCACATTTACATTTGGAAAAAATCCATCTGGATCACAAAGATGGAAAGGACTTTAAATGAAGCAGGAAATAACCCTAACATTACCTCTTCCATGACATTTAATGTCTTAGTGAACGTACCCTACCTGTCTAAATGTCTGTTTTCATTCAAATGTATAGGGTTCGAGGTTCCATCTATGCCTTTAAGTCTTTAAAATTAGTAGAGAAAATGAAGAATTACAAAATATTGCTACTGGCATAAATGATTACCCAAGGTATAAAGCAGCAAGAAATGTCCATCTTTCTTTGTTCTGTAAGAGTCACTTCTAAAGCTGGTCAAAATTTGGAATTTTGTAGCAGCCCTTACGTATTTATTTTTATCACAATTTGTAATGTAAACAGAAAGGTTCGACAAATTCTGCTGATTTTAAAATATGCTTTTGAATTTATTTTTAATCACTAAACATCTTAATTTTATATACATCTCAATTTTTGAGATAAATAACATGAACTGGAAAATGAAATGTCACTGCAGATGAGTTGTGTAGCGAATGACTGAAAATAGAAATGTTCTCACAAGGAAGTTGATCCGCAAAATGTTAGGTCCTATGGGCATTGATATGAATAAACTACAGAAATTCCCCAAACATCTTCATAACATTAGAAGTCTCAAACTGAACTCAGTAAGAAAACCAGCCAATAAATACAGTATCTCTTTGCTCAGGCTAAACAAAATCTATTAGGACTGGTGAGGGCTTCTCCTAGTTCTCTAAGTCAAATTGAGGGCTCCCAAGGTGCAAGCCTGCTTTAGCTAAGCTCAGCTGCCGTGCGGAGAGGCTCTTTCGAGGCTGAAAGGGGTTTTGCAGTGCCTTTGCTCCACCTGCCTCAAACCAGAGTCCCCAGGGAGCAGCCAGTGCTGCTCCCTCTCCTTTCCGCGCTCTTTGCTATGACAGGCAACCCACAGTACAGGAAAAGAAAAGAAAAAGCTCTGCTTTAGAGAGCACTTGGTGAATGACTCCTGTGCACGTCCTGAGCTGCCCGTTTCCACCACCGACCTGCAGCACACATGTGCAGAGTAAAGTAGTAGTATTGCCCTTGTACACAGTTCTAAAGTACGCTGTGCTTAACATGCATGCYTCCCCCTTCATTTCTGCAATCTAATTTTTGCTGTAGTATCACTCCGTGAACTGAGTTTTTACTTGTTATCAGTATGATCAATGTTAAAAATCCTCTATATACTGCCAAGAGAAAACACCACTCAATAGTGTTATAATCTTTCTGCAAYAGACATGAAAAAAGCCACTTCGCTCTGGCACCAACACCATTCAAATAGATTTGCGGCAGTAACTGCTCTTGGTTCCCCTCAATAATCAGCATTTCAAAGGGCTAAAAGTCGCTACATTAAGCAAGAGTATTTCAGAGATGTATGAAATTATTCATTTAATTTTAGCACATACAAAAAACTCAGAGAAAGAGAAGACAGTTAAAAAGAGCACTGTACCAGGCTCCAATTTCAGGACAGGAAAACTTAAGTTATGCTTACCCTAGAAATCTCTGCTAAATGGGTATTCATATCCTGGTCGCTGACTGGCACCATCTGACGAATACCTTTGTAATAACTGCAACGAAGAACCCCAAACTTTAAATTAGGTGAAATGCACTGTGGCTTTCTGGTAATTTTGTATTTTGGTTCTGCAATTATTTTAAACACGCTTCCTAATAATGCAGGAGATGGGAGTAATCCCGTCTCCCACYAATTATTAGCATATTTTAATGTACTTGATACATTAGCAGCATATCAAGGCAAACCACACCTTATCTACAGTGTCATACCACAGGAAAAATAATCTGTTTTTAATTCCAGTTGATCCTTATTTTAGGTCTTCAAGCTTTTGAGGTCATCAACTAGCAAGGTGTTTCTCCTGCAGCAAACCTTCAGCAGTAGGCATGCAATTCTCAAATTAGAAAATGGACAAAGCCAGAGGCTGAATGGAAGGCATGTGTTCGTGAAAATGTTTTGGAGATTTAGTCTCTATTCAGTTGTGGAASTGCAGCGCTGATTAGATAGATTATATAGGTAAAGAGAAAAACTGTGGAAAAAATACTGTGTTCTTTTCTGAATAAATCTGTCTGCACACACATGAACATGCACTGGATCATAATGGCATTTCATTTCAACACTACCAGCAAGACCCTGCTCTGTCTCTTCCCAGCCTCTCATATGAACAAGGGAACGTTTTAACATGCTAGCGTAAATTTTTTATGTTTGACAGTTGACTTTGACTCTCTCAGCATTCTTCTCTGTTAATAAATACATTCACAAAGGCTTAAAATCTTGACAACTGTGAATAAATATGAAGAAAGCRTCTTTATACTTACTCTTCCACCATTTTCTTGTAGTTAGAGATTTCTTTTGCGTAAAGTAATTTATTACTTGGAGAATCCTGAAAAATTATAATAGAAATACAGTTGATTTATGAACATTTCTAGGAAGTAACAGAAAGTCAAGGACCTAAGATGACCCCTTTATAACATATGCACTTCAGCTTTTCAGATATTAACATYTGCATTTTTTTCCTTTGGTATGGGTGGGATTATTTGTCTTAGAGGGATGAATTTGACATATGACATTGTTATTGGATTTTACAAATGTATCAATATAAGATGATTCTAAATTTTGTTGGACATGAATTAATCAGTTCTCAAACCTGCTTTTTGTAAAAGCAGTTGGTATTTTCTCCTTTTTATGAATACYATTAGGCAGACTACATAATAACAATGACATGTTCACCAACCTGTTAAGTGGTGAAGTGCTAACTTCATTATCAAATTAAAAAGAAACTATCAATGCTGTATCTCCTTTGAGAACGGGTATTGTCTGTGATGATGCCCTTTGTCTCGTCAGGCATGAACGCAGTCAGGATGTAGAATGCAAATCACTTACTCTGCTTAATTTGTGCTCTGTTCTTGTGCAAGCATCCATGAAAGTCTGTGCAATGACCGACAAGGAAGCATCCACTACTTCATGAACGTGAACATCAAAGATGAAATGGGGATTTTTCAATATGTTTACCCAGAATCTAAGAGGCAAGCTGAAAAGCAAGGAAAAAGATAAGTAATCCATTTTAAACAACAAATGTTCTACAACAACACRAAAATTCAAAGGAAATTAATTATGGGTTTCACATTTTGATCTCCTCACTACAGTGAATTTTAATTTTATATTTCAACAGTTACATAAACTATCTGTTGTCTAGTTTCCATGTCTGATGACAATGCCTTTACACCTTTCACTGCTACATCAAAATGAGAAAAAATCAGCTGAGAAGAACTCTGAGTGCCCCAAAACAGCAAGAGAAAATATTTATGTGGTTAGAGAAAAGCCCTGACTAACATTTTATTAGATTTTGTGCTTTCGCAGGTAAATCTAGTCCCATTTGCACTTCGCTGTTCTGGGGGATCTTATTATGAAGGAGGAGCACAGAAGGGAATCCCCAATTTCAGAGGCATTGAAGAAAGACAACAAGTAATAAAAAACAAGGAGGGAAATGTGCCAAAGGCAATCCCATTGTAAGCTGGYTTCATTCTTGCAGTTTTTGGTTGTAGGGAGAACCCTTTTGATCAACAGRAACATATTATCTCAGTAAAAACTATACTGAGAATTATAAATGACATTTATGTGTCACTTTGATCTGTGGTTAGAGTGTCCCTGTAGAACAGGGATTAAACATTCATTTTCTTCAATTGTTTTTCTCTTCATACTGTACCTATTTGTTTTCCAGATGTGGATGGTATCTTCATCCTTGATGTCATGTTTTTCTGCTTGCTCATCAAGAAAGTCAAAGAAGTATTTCACAGCTGGTGGCACCACATGATTTGAGTTAAGCACACTATGAAAAAAGTTATCTACAAACTGCTGAAGTGTCCCCTGAAAGTGAATTGAAAACAATCTATTACATTTGCATTACAGGCTGAATTCAGTGCCATCCTAGATGGTTTTTTTTTTCCATTTACACTAACAGCCTCTATTCCAGGTGCAATCACTGAAGGCCTTCATTCTSAATACTAAGGGTGCAAGATGACAAAAATAAGCAAATTCTCAATGCAACGACCTTGCCAGCAGCTAAACAGCAAAGACCTTCCAGAAACAATTTTATGCTCTAGTCYGAAAGGTTGTGACTTCGTTGACTGTTATATGGTTAACACACAAAGGTGTGCTTTGTGCCTGACAGATGGAAGAAGCAAAAACTGGTTGTTAAGTATACAACATATGCACAGCTCAGGGCCATCGTGCACATAAATAAGTGTGGGCAATGTTCTGCTTGTTTTGAGGCTTTCCACTCCCAATTTCTCTGACTCCAGAGCATCATATGCTATTACAGCATTTTTTAGAAATGAATTGGGAGGAATAAGTAACAGTGACCATTTCATTTTTCGTTTAGGGGTAACCAATTGGGTCTCATTAGACACAGAGCCTGGCCCAACTCCATGGACTCTGCAGAGCCTGAGGAGCAAAATGCATTCAAAGGGCTGCCAAAGCTCCCCACCATCATGCCCCAGTGGCTCCACATGAGCTAGTAAAAGCTCCAGACTGGCAATAATCTCTAAGCCATCAGGAACAGAAAAGGGGAGGCTGCAGGGAATATGTTAATGAAAGAGAGGGATATAAGCATCTTGCTGGCTCTTCATCCTGAGTCCATGTCCTTCATACACAAACTTTCCCCTGTATCTACTTTCACATCTGGTCAAATGGCCTTAGCTGGAGCTAGACTGCCCTCATCTTCCCCAACAACAGCCACTGGGTCCTAGCTCTTGGGTCAGTAAACATGTTATTCTGAAAAACTTCAAAATAATTCTTTCTGCAAGAAAGTATACTTAGCAAAATTATATTGGCTGTGATACATTTTGCTGTATAAGCACTAAAAGTTCTAAAAGGACTGTTAGGATTTGAAAATACATTAATTATTTTTTTAGATTATACTGCAGTGTTGACCACAAATAAAAACAGGGAAATATAAAGTGCTACAGCAGTATATAAAGGATTTGATTCTAAATAAAAAACAAAATAATTTTATCTAAACAGATGTCATAGAAGAGAGTATCTATCTTCACCTTGCAAGAAAAATCCTCATTTAACTAATGCAGAATTATAGTTCTCAGGTTTCATCAGGAAATGTACTTTATCTCCTTCCCAGTAACGTTCTTGAAGACATATTAATCACTTCAAGATCTAAATACAAGCTTGTATGTATGCGACCCAGATATTCAAAATTTCAGCCAAAAGCACGATTAAGAAATGCGTCATTCTATTTGGCTGTACCTCCAGGTTCAGAGGAGTGTGCTGTAACAGTGAACACCTCACCCCTACCTTCACAGAGAGAAGTCTTGTCAGGTAGATCTCTGTAATGGCTTTGGTTCTCTCTTTCTCTTTGACGCTCCCCCGCTTCGATTTACCTTCATCAATCTCATCCACGGGCCGGACTAGGTGCCAGACCTTGTTTTCATCTTCCAGGAGTGCATGTCCTAGGAGCAGCCATTGCAATAGTTACCAAAAACTCCCCCTCCAAAACAGCAATGTGAAAATAGTAATACACATAACTACATGCAATATCCTTCTTCTCTTTCCTAAGGCGTTTCATCATGCCAAGAGGAGCTAGATGACTCCAATTCTGTCCAACATACACAACTCAAGTACTAAATYTTCTACAAGACAGAAGCTGAAAAGGTAACACTGAGGCGAGGTATGTGGCTTGCTCCAGCCAACAGCAGAGACAGAGGGAGGAATCTCACAGTAAGGAAACTCCTGTTAGGTCACACAAGCACTCTATGTGTATTTTTGAGGCTCCCCACACTGAAATACTCTATGCCCTTATAAGTTCTCAGAGATCTGATCAAGTTCAAGAAACTCAGCTAGCTGTCACTCCACAAYCAACGCAGAGCGAGTGTTTGTAGCTCACTCCAGGTGCAATGCAAGATATGGTCGTACGAGCTGTGGTGAACTTGGCAGTGGCAATTTAAGAATTTAGTTTCAATCTTTTTTCTCAGTATCATCATCAAATTTACATTTTTTACCYTAAATGCTGAGTTCAAAGTATGGCATCTTAGTTCAAACCTGCCTTTATCAGCACTTTAGGCTTAACTACTTGACTTTGTAGCTGAAATGAGAAAAAAAACGCATCCTTTTGCTGAGAGGGCATGAACTCCCACAGAGGTAATAACTGCAGGCAGCAAATTCGTAATCCATTACAATAGGATTATTTAAAATTTGTTTGTCAGTAACCGTAGCATAAYGCAGAGAAAGAGACTCACACCAAGTCTATTATCATGCAGCAGAAAGCAGAGTAAGCGCCTGGATGCTTATGGCAGCCCAGCTGATAACAGGAACTTGCTGTGTTACCCATCCCTTGATCACGTGCCTGGGCCCTACACTTAGTTTAATAATCACAGAGGGTAATAAACATAGGATCTGGCATTCAAGTATCRGTAGCAGGAGAATGTTCAGCTAAAATCTGTGTTTGAGTATCTTTTGTTTCAAGAAATTCAAAAAGACATAATAAGATTGTTATAACTTGCCATTGGTTTCCCTTGGAAAAAGATTCAGTGTCACAAACTCAGTTAATGARCTATTACAGCCAAAAATTTGAAAGATTCTTGCAATTCAAAACTGATGTTTTCCACTGCAGCTGTGATTTAGTTACATTATACACATGCACTTACATTAAAGCATAAAGTTTAACTGTAATGTAAAATAATTTGTGTAATGGGGCTGAATTGCRATTTTTCTGGGAAAAATAACTTTCAATTTTTAAAAATGTCTATGATTTTAAATGCACCGATTCACCAGCTTGTACTGGAAGACCACCACTGATTTTAAGGATTATGCCAAGTAGGTATATTAATACCACTTCAAGGATTTAAAGAAAGAATAAGGAAAACCAAGAGATCTGAAACTAAGTTCCTCAAAAACTACATTAAATTTATGAGATTGCATATGTGCTCAGTATTTTATATTGTAGGGGAAAATAACATTTTAATGTAACCTGGAAAAGCCAACACTTCTGCTTGAATCCATTTTACATATTCTCAAGAAAAGCACTAGCTATGCAGCCTTCTGGTATCTTTACTAATTTTTGACTAGGTAGATTCTTTCTCCCCCCAGATTTCCCACACTTAATTATGTTGTCATTTCAAAGTCCTTAATTAGGCTTGGAAGTTCATGCCACTGAAGTAAGGTAGAAATAAAAGTTAATGCTTTATTTTGAAGCAGYTATGATTTCAAAATCAATACCATTCATAACAGTCATTCACCAGTGCAGTAAAAACTGCTGATGGGCCTGAACTTTTGAATTTCTTCTGCAATGTCTGTTAATTACTTGTGTAAGCAAATAGATGAGAACATGCAATTACACTGGAAACTATTTTTCAGCCTTATGCAAGTTGCTTGGTACAGTTCTGCTTCCTCCTCTGATTCGCAGGAATTTATCCTCCTGATAGTATGGCTAGTATGGCCAAATTTAACTTTGGAGTAAAGAGAAACAACCAAGTGGAATTCCATGCAGACTGCTTGCCCTCACATGTAGCTTAATTTGGCCCGTGTTGAATTAGCAACAACAGAACTGGCTACTAGTGCAATAGTATTTATTTCACACAAAAGTAGGCCCTAATAGAAAATAACTCAACCAGATGAGCTTTTGTAATACAAAGATCCTATTTCTCTGCTAAAAATAGTTTCAAGAAAGAGGAAGAGAAATTCAGAACACGGGGCAACACAACGCATTATCGCTATGGTTGCTAAGAGGAGATAATATTACTGTGAGATAACATTTTCCCCAGTGGAAAACTAGGAAGTGAAGAAAGCAAAAGAGTGAATGCCAATATTTTGGCAGTCACATTATGCATCAAGCTGTAACCAGGGAGAAAGCTGCACTCACCAGGTCAAACAACTTTCCTCCCAGYGCTCCACTTCATGGCCCTTTGAGAATTCTTTGGCTGATATAAAATAACACTGGAGAATAATCACAACTGTGCTGACTAATTATAGTGGCAGAAACCAAATATAAACATGGTGGAAGCAACTGASATGGAGACAGGCAACACAGCCTCTTTTGCATGCCCTGGAGCAAATTAGCTTCCATCCAGGGTCCTCATCCCTGATAAATACACCTATCTACGCAGATGCCCTACACGGATCTGCAAATCTGTATGTCTTATCTGCAACCTTCTGGCTACTCTAAACCAGAACAAGAATAATAGTTATTAACAACAACAACAACAACAACAAACAGAAAAAAAACAGAGTAAGTCACCAACAGAGAGCAGTTTTGGCTTACAGTTCGATACAGAGATATTAGTACAAAATATATCTGTATCGGAGATTGAAACCATTCTCCGTCTTGATACAAATCAGTAATTGTATTTTTTATCTCCAGAGGCAAAAGATTCTGCATTTAATTTGTCACAACCTCCAGCCTATAGTGTCTTCCTGTTAGAAGCTGTGATTCAAAGCCAGAATGGAAGCAATGCCAAGTTTTAGAGCAACATCTCTGAACATGGTTTTACATTTTTGTTCTGTGCAAAGTCTAGTACTTTGGCAGACAGTCAATGGCTTCAGCCGACAATTCTCAATGCAAAAGGTGCAAGTTAATGAGAGAYTCTGGATGAAAGGAAAACCACTTCGTCACAAGTCTTATTCAAAGAGCAGGGATAGGATATTCTATTTATTCCAACTCTGTAAATCCCTGACTGTCATCTAAATGCATATGTGTGGGAGGGGAAGTCTC
The DNA here is from genome assembly GCF_003343005.1 of Rhea americana. Classification (NCBI taxonomy): domain Eukaryota; kingdom Metazoa; phylum Chordata; class Aves; order Rheiformes; family Rheidae; genus Rhea; species Rhea americana. The sequence continues at coordinate 263,962 of NW_028186431.1, forward strand.
TGATCTTTTCCTCTCTTTTTTACACAGCATAGCATCTCACAAATCACTGTCACTGTAGGCTGTTGCTTTGCCCTAGCTTTGTAACATTTTATAGCTTTCCAAAAGAACAAGCTGGCACCAGAGAGCTCTGAAGACCCCTAGGCACTAATGAAAATGTGCTAGCTTGGCATGAAATACTACTGTCTTCCCAAATTTGTACATTGCTACAGTTCAAGAGAGGGTGAGGAGAAAAATCAAGGTGGAAGTCAACTTCTCTTCATGTTTTGGGATCTGAACTATCTCTACAGGCTTTTTTACCTTCATGTACCAGAGTATTTGTGATAGCACTGGCCCCAGTAACCTGCTTTTCCTTTACAATTTACTATGCCATATGTATGACTAAAGAGTTCATCTTGGAGTGCAGTCCAGGTATATTCGGTAAGCTTCTTCGCACTGAACTGATGCCACAGATATAATCATAGAAGAAAAGAAAACCCCCAAACTTCACATGGTTTTGTTCTCAACTGCCAGTTAYACCACACAGAGAGTAAGGTGGGGAAGACAGGAAGATCAGGAAGCCAGAACTGGACACTTAACGCCTACCTATGTTAAAAGAAAGCAAGTGAAGAACAACAACAGGCTCCGTGTGTCAGTCTGCTCCAGCTCTTGGGACAGGAGCTGATTACTGCCTCAGCAGTCATTGAGCAGGGACTAGGAATCAGCTCTTCACCCTGCTGCACTCCACTGCCCTCTGTCTTAAATAGAACAGCTTTTTAAGTTAAAATGCTAGATTGGCAACTGCCATGACGGAGGAGTAGTCACCGCTTGTCCTACTATGGTAGGCACATCCAGCAAAGAGCTGAGAGGATAGCAGCAGAGCTGCAGTTGTGACCATTAGAAGAACCTCCAAAGACCCTGGAAAAAATCTCAACAAAAAGCACCCAGGAGGAGAGGGTAAAAAGTGAACTGCAAGTAATGCTGCCTGGACTGATTTCCTGGCCAACTCTCAGTGCTAATGAAATGGAAGTCTGCACATTTTTGTTAAATAGCAATATACATCTGAGCTATCAGCTGAGAGCCATCTCCTTGAAGAATGTACATTTCTGGTTTATTATTTCCAATCTGTTTGACTGTCAAGCCCTTGAAACCTTATTAAATCCGAGATCAGTAAATCTGTTTAAAGGAATGAAACTATTAGGTGAAGCAATGGCTTTTGCAATCAACACTAGACAGAAAAGTGTATCAAATGACTTCAGGGAAGGAAGAACGATCTCAACAATTATCATCCCATAAATCTAACTTCTATTTCATGTAAAATATCTGAATATAGGATAAAAAATAGAAACTGAACATCCAAAATCTGCAGGAGAAACATATGACAAAACCCATAAATTTACAAGTAAATATTTTATGAAAATATAAGTGCATTCTAGGCAGGAATGGATATGGTATCTCAAAAGGTTTTGAGATTTAGAAAGTTAATCTGGACAGAATACTGACATGTGATGTTAAAAGCTTTAAAGGCTGTTCACAAGCTAACCAACCTTATTCTGAGTTAAGAAGTCTAGTGTTTTGTAGTAGGCAGTAGTACTGGAGTTAACTTTATGTAAATGCTGCATTAGTGATATGAAAGACAGTAAACATTATAATGAAATTCTTGATACTAACTTACAGTGGATTGAAAACTTCAAAAAGAAAAAAGGAATTGGGGAAAACTGAATTGAATCTAAAGAGATTATGTGAATGGAATGAACAAAACCAATGAACCAACCCTGGAAAATCAAGCTAATATAGCTGATAAAAAATCACTTCTCATGCACTCAAAAGGAAGGAGACACCAAATATCAATGTACAGAGAGATGAGTTTGCAAGGCAATATAGCAATAGAAATGCAATAAAAAATGCACTGCTCTACATGTCATGGAGCATGGAAACAGGCTGGTAGCACTGGTTCCTCTAGAACAGTGTGTTAAATTCTCACTTTAATGGAAGTAGAGAAAATTTGAGAGCAGACTAAGAAAGGGCAGAAAGAAAGAGAAAAAGAGTAAAGCTTAGGAAAGATGAAACATGCCTTTAGACTAATGAGACAGAACACAGAGACTGTCTAAGCAGTCCACAAGTATCTCAAGCTTGTAAAGGCCAAAGATGAAGAGAAATGGAGCAGATGATGTGCAATGGAAAGAGCTGACATGGTGTAAATAGAGGTAATGGGATTAAGAGACAAAATGCCAGGAAATGTTTACCAAGAGCAATTTCTATTAAGCTGAGGTATTGACTCATACTGATCATGGTGAAAGTCCTATCTCTCCAGGCTTTTATAACTAGAAGGAAGAAACAACGGTACAGTGGGTAACACAAAACAAGTAACCACTGTACTGCTTGGTGGGTAATATCTAGCTCCATTGATACACTTGACAAATAAGATCAATAAAATAGTATTACTGTCAGTGTGTGGGTTTTGACTTCTAGTTCTTTTGGAAGGTAGGGAAACCACATGATACATACTTTCCCCTGGGACATCTTGCTGACTATCCTCTGGCTGCTGGGAAATTCCCATTTTTGACAAGATGAGCGTTGCACCATCTCGGACCTTTGAAAATACAAACACAAGGATGTTATTACAAATAAGGTAGCATGACTGAAACTTGTTGTTAATACCTAAACTGCAGTTTTTGTAATCTTTTGCAGGGGATCTGGACTTATGATATATATTGCCCTTCAAAKGATTCTTCATTGTGCCTGTAAATCAAAACAAATTTGCTCCTCCTCCATTTACAACAGATCATATTCAAAACCTCCTCTGAGATAACTGAAAATACTRGAAAAAAAGACTTCAGTGGTTCACTAAGCCTGTGTGTGGACCCTTTACACAAAAATGGATTTATCATGAAGAATCAGACCTATTTTCTGAGGGAGTGACATCTTAACTTTCCTATCTTGAATATTTACTGCTAGAAAGGGACAAATAGCATAAAAAGGAAAGATAAGTGGACTTCAAGTGTTTGGTAGTGAGCACAGTATGAAACCTGAAACAGACAGTACAAAAATATCAACGTCTGCTCTTCTGACTATATTGTTGAACAAACCAGATCAATTTGAAATCTATTTGGACAGTGAGGTTGATTGAGAACTGGCTGAAAGGCAGAGCTCAGAGGGTCGTCATCGGTTGCGTGGAGTCTAGTTGGAGGCCTGTGGCTAATGGCGTCCCCCAGGGCTTAGTACTGGGTCTCATCCTGTTCAACTTCATCAATGACCTGGATGAGGAGACAGAGTGCATCCTCGGCAAGTTTGCTGATGATGCCAAGCTGGGAGGAGTGGCTGACACACCTGAGGGCTGTGCTGCCATTCAGAGAGACCTGGACAGGCTGGAGAGCTTGTCGGAGAGGAACATCCTGAGGTTCAACAAAGGCAAGTGCAGAGTCCTGCATGTAGGGAGGAATAACCCTAGGCACCAGTACAAGCTGGGGGCTGACCTGCTGGAGAGCAGCTCTGCAGAGAAGGACCTGGGAGTGCTGGTGGATGAGAAATTGACCATGAGCCAGCAATGTGCCCTTGTGGCCAAGAAGGCCAATGGTCTCCTGGGGTGCATTAGGAAGAGTGTTGCCAGCAGGTSGAGGGAGGTGATCCTGCCCCTCTACTCAGCCCTGGGGAGGCCTCATCTCGAGTACTGTGTCCAGTTCTGGGCTCCCCAGGACAAGAGAGACATGGAGCTRCTGGAGRGAGTCCAGCGTAGGGCTACAAAGATGATCAGAGGGCTGGAGCACCTGYCCTATGAGGAACGGCTGYGAGAGCTGGGCCTCTTCAGCCTGGGGAAGAGAAGACTGAGGGGGGATCTTATCAATGTGTACAAGTACCTGAAGGGAGGGTGTCAAGGGGAYGGGGACAAACTCTTTCCAGTTGTCCCATGTGACAGGACAAGAGGCAATGGGCAGAAATTTAAGCACAGGTTGCCCAGAGAGGTTGTGGAGTCTCCTTCTCTGGAGATATTCAAGGCCTGCCTGGATGTAACCCTGTCTAACATGCTCTAAGTGACCCTGCTGAGCAGGGAGGTTGGACTAGATGATCTCCGTAGGTCCCTTCCAACCTTACCGATTCTATGATTCTATGATTCTATGATTTTATTCAGCAGCATGGCAAAGACAAAGATAAATCTCAGGGGTAAGAAGTGACAGAGAAAAGAAAAGAAGAGACGAATATGAGACCTAGCAAAAGCACAGAGAGCTTTTTCCAAAGGATTTTGGATTTGGACTCTGCAATGATGAGGAAATCAAAGCACTGGGATTYAGGTACTATGTTTTTGGTAAGAAATTTAGGCAGTAAGTCTAGATCTAGCCTTTCATGCTCACAGGTTTTTAGTGCCTAGACACAGAGCTAGTTTTCTGTGATTCTTTACATAGAACAGGAGAAGTTTCTCTACAAACAAATTAAGATTTTATTTATTATTAGAGAACAGTTAACAGATGCAAACAACTGCTCTGAAACACCTCCTTACATTATAATGCATTAGTGTGTTGATACGTTTCCATCTGCCATCCCTTTGTGATGTTAAATCCAAGTCTGAGAGGATCTGTGCAGTAGAACCTGGACGCCACTCTATGGAGAAATTAAAAGCAGAAAAAAAAATTTTTTAACCATGTGCAAGAATAACTACTCCAAGAATATGTTTCAATTTAAAGAACCACTGACGCACTGTGGAACATTAAAAGAAGTCAGCTGGGACATGTTACAATATGTGCTATTTACTSCTTTCTAGTTTGGCCTTTATTATAGACGTTTGCATAGCTTGCGATAGTTCACACTTTTCCAAACGGTGCACATAACTTGATTATTTTCCATAGAAAGTTAAATTCCTTTGCATAAAATACAACAATTAAATATCATAAAAACTGCTGTAAGYCTGAAATAGAGGAGCAGGACTTCCTATGGAAAAGAAAAGGCATTTTTAGTTAACTTACCATGGTTTTATGAAAAACAAGAATTGAATCATCTACTTTCAAAGTAAGGCAGTAACAAAGTTATCAAAAAACTACTTAATTAGAACTCTTAGTATGAGRTTATTAATCTTTTAATCGAAATATCAACAATTTCAAAACAGAAGAGCAATTTTGAAACTCTTAAAGAARAATGATTTTCAGAGGCTGAGCATCTACTGAAAGTGTAGCTTCTTTAAGTTATGCCATCAAGAGCATCAACAGCCATCAAGCGCAAGTCAAATTCAGTATCAGTTTCTAAAATTGCATCATTACTCCTCCAACAAGTAATTGTCCATGCATTATGTCATTAGCATATTAGTTCGGACCTGAGATACTGGCTCTGTCAGGCAGGAATACATTTGTGCTAACAGTCATTAATATGTCCGTTGCGCACTAATGACAGCAGAATAAAACTTTCAGAATCACGAAAAAGAACTCTATAAGAAAGTATTCATTTTTTAATGCATATTAAGATTGTTGCAAAGTGCTATACTTCTGCATTTAGCTGAACAAGAATTCACCATTTAAACTGTATTTTTCTTCTTTTACAATAAATTGCTTTTGGAGAAAATTTTTATTAAAGAAAACCACAAAACACATTTCTCCTGTTCAATACAGTAGCACAAGTAGCTRCTTACCAAGAACTACGCTGTCTGCTTTTGGCCACTGTGAACACGGCAAATTTCGATAGACTTGGTCTATTATCTTTTCCTTTACTTGTGATATCGTATCACAGTTCAGCACTTTCACGGGTATGGAATCGCTTCCTCCATCCTGTACATATACATTTACTGTCTGTGGAGGAAAGAATGTATACAGTTATTAACATAAATTCTAGCTCATTCCTTCCATTATGACAAAACAGAAAAGATGCAGGATAGATTTTCTCATGCCTAAAAGGCTATCATTACTGAGTCTAAGAAATTCATTAAAGCTTTAAACAGAAGGAGGCCCAAGAATGAAGCAGCTGGACCACTGACAAGTTACATCTCCTTATGTAGCCTGATAACCTGGGACATAGTCAAGCACAAGCAATCAGTGCCCCAGCATAATGAGTTACCCATCATCATCTGAGCTGCACTTCACTGAACTCCTAATATATTGTAGCTGTGAGCTTGCGTGTTCCTTAACGCTATTTTCATGGTTTTACTGGTACAGTATAGATGCATACACAGATCTTCATGGTTTTATTTCGCAAGTAGAGSCGACTAATGAATGATTGTACATGTGGTCATTTAACATGGTGCAACTGATGAGTAGTGACTTGTTCAACTCTTGAACTCTTGTACTCTGATCTCCAGTGAACAGCTGCTCACTTTTTACACTTGTATACATATAACATACATAACATATATACATACAWACATATAAATAAATAAATATATATATATAAAAGCCATATACAGCATCTTTGTTGTTCAAAGATTTCGTTTGATTTTTTACTGTTATCACAATTACTCTAGTATCTCCGGAAAGCACATGTAAATAGTTTATTATAGTTCTAAAATTTAGTGTTTTCTGCTAGTATTGACATGTTTTATTTATATTAAAGAGAATCTCTTGAAAGCCTGTAATTTGCTAAATCTGGAGTGATTTTTTTTAAAGTAGTTTCATTATATAAGTGACAATTTCAAAACAGGAAAAATCAAATGAGAAGATGATGGCTAAGTAAGTGAACCTTCATGGGAGAACCCCCYCTTCACCCCCCTAGAGATGCTGATGCAAGGTATCTTTCTTTCAYTAGCTAATACAGTAAAATGGTTTTGAGTCTTCACGGATATTTTGCCAGTCAAGTGTCCTTTGGAGGCAGACGTCACCTTTGACACTTGACTGGTCAGTGATCCTGAGTACTTCACCTCTCAAATACGATCTTGTCAATCATAATCCCTAAATTTATCAGAAATAAACTTGTATGGTTGGTATTTTTAAACAGTTAAGAAACCATGCCATATGGCAGTCAAATTAAACATGATTGCACTGTCCCTTGACAGAACTCTCTAACTAATCATGAGATTTCACCTTCCTCTTCCTATTAGCTTTATGGTAATTAGACATGATTTTGCTGCTGGTTCAGTATGCAGCATGTCAGTGTAACCAGTGATGCAAAACAGACTCATCTTTTAAATAAGAACAATTAGAGAGCAGATAACTACTTTATACTGTACTTTCCCACCATGTCTCAGTTTCAGGCAGAAGTGAACTAATTAATATATGCATTAACCCACCTCAGTGCATAAATGCTCCCTGTTTACTAAACTCACATAATGTCACAGTTACCATATTGTCACCATCACATTAAAGATCCCAATAATTAAAAATAATACTAACTCACTTCATAACCTTTTATCATGCACACAGAGACATCTATTCCTCATCATCTTACACACACACACACACGTTTTGTTTTATGTCAAATAAGTGAATCTGAACCAAATACCTCTACTGCTTACAATGATTAATATCTAAGTAGTAAGCTTGTTCAGCCTACATCTGACTGTATACACAAATCTGCTTTCATATTGCATTCATCTAGCTTAATTGAAGGCATCTTTTTGTGTGTGTGTGTGAAAAGAAACAGACTGAATAAARAATTACTGACATTAAGTCTCACGTGCGTCTCACGATGCAAGTAAATTTTGTTCACTACACACAAGAGAAAATATAARCAGGATTGCCAATCAGAGTGGTACTATGGGTGGTACTTTCAGCTCAGATATGAAGATGAAAGCTCTACTAATCACTAAAATATCAACCAAATCAAAATACTTTTTCTTGCCCAGCACATGCTTTTCTTCCAGTCTAGGTCATATTCTAGCAATTCTGTGAGTCAAAGTCCTATAGCAACCTYCTCACATCAGTCCTTCCATCAACATCCTTTCAGAATACACAAAACAATGATTTTACCAGGACTTAATAAAGCTTTTTATTAAGTTTCTCTCTCCATACTGCAGGTATGCCAGTGTATCTTTCTCAGTGGAGACAACCGCAAGTGGCTACTAACACGTCAATAAAAGAGGAACCAAATCAGAGTCTGTTTAAAGCCAATGAGAAAAAAAATCCTGTCTTGATCTTTCAAGGACAGCCTGTGCATCTTGTATATTTGTTACACTATTACCTGAAGAAAAGCAGTAAGACTGTCAAAAAGAGCAAAACTAGAATTCAAACTCATGTATTTCTTCCTGAACAGCTAAAAAGCAGGCTGTTTTAGTTTTTAGAAACACAGTGTACCCTGTGAGCCAAAGCCTGATTGAAAAACTGGTGTAAATTCATGGCAGTGAAYAGAACTAAGCCAAATCAGAATCTGTAATAGAAGAGAACTGGACCATGGAGTTGGARCTCAGAGGGTGGTGGAGCTCAGAGGGCGAATTCCCTGAGCAAGGATGCTCATCTCATCCCACCTGAAGCATCTCACACAGGTCTTCAGGCCTGTCTGTAGAGGCAGCTGGCCAATGTGGGGAATTCAGGCTCCTCAGCTGGAAACATATCCCTTTGAATACCCGTTGGGTTGTCCATGTCCAGGAGACGTCAGCTCACAACTGATGAGGTGCAGGGATAGGCTCATAAGGTGATTTGGAGATCGCAGAGCCCATCTTACAGAACTCCAGAGGAGCTCATTTTGATATACTAGTAAAATGATCTCCAAAATGACATTTCATATTCTGACAAGCAGAGACCACAAGAGAGAAAGACAACCTGAAGTCCCAGGATAATGTCAATGCTAGAACTTAGGAAAAGTCAATCATGAATGAATTTAGTTTGGAAAGGGGAAGAAAGGTCTTAATTATTAGAATAATGGGAATTTTCAAGGGACAAACAGAGGAAATCTTCAAGAGGCAAAATTTTGTCTGGAGAATTACTTTTGGTCAGACTACTATCTGACTAGCACTTTTGTGCCAGTCATTACCAGGATTTMTATACAGGTCACAGGGTCCAGAAAGAATGCACTGATCTAACACTGCAGATCTTAATTTTACAGAAGAAATGATTTTATAATATAATAATCATGCTCYGCTTACCAACTGTGTATACTCTACATCATCTCCCAGTAAGCCTGTGTCATTCAGTGTATATTTGGCTTTCTTTAGTACAGCATCCACTGGGCCTTTTTCTACCTGGTGTTTGATCGCCTTGAACAATTTATAAAGAGGCTCCCCAGCATTGTCCTGTTTAAGGAAAATAAAGCAGAAACAAGATATACTCAATGCAGCATGTTTAAGTATTACTGACAAAAAAAACATAGGCAATAGACTTCAACTCTTACCTTGAGGTACTGATACAAACAAATAGACATCCAGTTAGACAACATCCTCTCAACAACAGTTTCAGATCTAAAAAACACAATCCCAAGTATGTTAGGAATATTTAATGACAAAGTTTTAGAGAAGAACATTGCTTGAAATATAATATTGTTACATGCTTAACCGCATGCACTTTCCTAATGCAGTGATTTCCCTATAGAGTCTTGAGAGCATGCACTTGCTTTAGGATAAGTGCTTTGTATTGCTCATCATTCCCGGGTACCTTCAGCTCATTACTGAAAAGCACACATCCTTTATGCAAAATCTGAAATTGTGAATATGCTATAAGAACAAGAGATAAAAAATGAACCTCATTGTGCATTTACTGGGGGAAAAAACAACAGATTACAAAAGTACAAGCATGTATGCAGAGCAGGACCTTTTTAACGAATTCGGGATAACGAGAAGGTTAAAAAACATTACAGTAAGCCCTCACTGACTACACAATGAGAGTTGATTATATGCACTCATTACGGAGATGACGTGTAGTATAAATGCTAGCTAATTTGGAATAAAATTAGATTTAAAAATTAAATCAGATGTTCGGTATTGTATTTTGAAGTAAGGTAGATGGTTCAGTAATATTGACACTGGTTTGACACTACAGCATTTGGACATTCTGCTGCCAAAAGTTTTGCCTTCTACAGCTATGCTTAGTGATCTTGTTTTTCTAATACACTTAGGCATAGGGTATTTCTGACTTCCACAGATAGCTGATATTATAATGTTGTCTATTTGCAAGGTGACCACCTTGCAAGTGAAATACATTTACAGAAAAAATAAAGAAATACAGAAAACATGACTGAATCATTCAAACCTTCTTAGCATCAGCTTTGGGTTTTTGGCCACAACATACTGCTCCATCAGTTCCAAGAACAGCGTCCTCATGATGTCAGTATAATATTCTAGCTTTCCATGTAAAGCAACGGTCAGTAAAGAGGCAAAATAAACTTTAGCTCGAGCAGAGAATTCCCTTTGGCTTTCCAGCGTGTGAATAAACTGAAAGAGGAAACAAATGCATGATTGAGTCAGAGAATAAGTTTCTAGAGTACCTCAAAACTCATCTGCAGTAAAGTGATGAGCAGTATTATTTTAATGTTAATCTCCTATGCACAGCATGGAAAGCTTTCCAAAAGTTTGAACAAACTACTTACAAGTGAATGTTACCTATAATTTCTTTAAATATACACTCACACAGTCCTACTGGTCTAACCCAAGGAACACATACATTTTACCTGAGGCATTATAAAAATGATGTTTCAATTAAAAGAAAAAAGGGTGTTCTGTGCCAATTTTTTAAAAAGCAAAATCAACTCCTCTCTTCCCCAAGTTCCCAATTCTTTCACATCAAATTACAAAAGACGCTAATCTAAGTTAGTACACCTGGGAATGCACTCTGTTCTGCCATAAACTATAATGCTACCATTAACTAGCTCAGCACTGGAGCCTCATTTAAAAAAGAAAGTTAGAAGCCCAAATCTATATTTAGGTATCTGACAATCAGCTCAGTTTTTGAGAGTGAGCAATTAGAAACCTTTTCAGAGCAGCTGAGTACGCATCAGTCTTGATGAATAGGCTACTTGTTCCTGGTCTGAGGAGTCTACGCCTCTCTCTACAAGACCGAGATCCAGTTTATGACATCCAGTAGGTAACTACTGTGACCATGACACAGAGCTGAACCTGTATCATTCCACTGATTACATTTCTTAAAAGGCTAGGGACAAAGTAACTGGGTAACTGCAGTTTTTATGCCAGATCAGGTAATGTCTGTTTCCCTACAGCCACTGTAATGTTGACTAACTCTGTACTATGTGATCTGGGTAACTCTACAGAAATATGATCATGCCTCCCCCCAGGAAGCTCTGGCCGTGAGGCCACAGATCTGGCATCAGTTACTGTGGGGCCAAACCCTTAGTAAAATCACTTATTTTGAACAATTTTGCTTCAGCTGGGAAAACCTACTTGACAGTCGGCATACACACGTAGGCCTAGCTAAGAGAGAAGATGAATCTACTTCAGTACTCACATTAATGAGAAATGATTTGCTATTGAGCAGATTGGAGAACTGGTTCAGAGCCTGCTCCACAGTCTGCCGCCTTGCCTCTGGAATATCCAGCTTCCCAGTTATCATCACGTCTTTCTCTCCGTCTTTGGAGGGCAAGAAGAAGACTCTGTCTGTGTACGTTTTGTAGTCCAGTACCGGAATTCCAGCTTCATTTATATCATTTGTCTGATCTTCCATCTCTATCATTAGATCTAGATCATGCAATATAGTTTAAGAGGTCAGTTTTTAAAAAATTAAAGCTTTTTCAAGCAACACAGCATCATTGAGTAGAAGTAACTGAACACTGAAAACTGGTTTTCATCCCATATTTTCTGTTGCCATTTTTAACAGTTATCCTGTTAACTATCACCACAGCTAATCCTGTGGTGACATCAGCATACTTGTTTTTGGTGCAAATTCTTTCCTTGTTTCTTATGTACAAAGCCTATAGAGCCTCAGTGGATGACTGGGTGGAGTTCATACATACAAATGTAGAATGGTAGCAAAGAGAAAAAAAGGAGACACTGCAGTATCGTTTTCTGTTTTTCCTTTCTAGTATATTCTATTCCCTCTGATTCCATGTAATAATAAATAATCTTTTTTAAAAGATGTAGTATATACAAGATCTTTACAATGTAAAGAGTAGCTTAAAGAGTTCACTGAAATTGATGAAAACACTTCTGTGTTTTCACAGACCCAAAAGCTTTCAAGYTCTTGACAGGGACAAGAATTAGGGAATCACCTTTCAGAGCAGTTATTTTAGCTAAAGGCTTTCCAATTACTGAGTATTGCTGACTGACTAGAACACCACGTTAATTAATATAATGACGTACTGTCTCGGCAATTTTTATTGTTCATGTCATTTATTCTTTCATCCATTTATTTTATAGCTTTCAGCAAACCGAAGGGAGAAAGTATCTTGTGGTTTCCAGCTTTGTGGTATTTGTCTGTACTTCATGCTCTTGTCATTACAATATTACAGTATGGATCCAGAATGTGTTTCGATTTTGGTGTTTCATTTTTCCATCAGCCGAGGAGGGAGCAGTTTAGGAACTGGATTGCTCTTTGCATGTGCATTCTGCTTCCTGCAACCCTTGTGCTTGGTGGAGCAGATATACTAGGACATAGAGAAAAAACCTTCAATGCAACAAGCAGTGCAGCTTCAGCAGGATTTTGCAGCCCCTCAYTGGGAGTATCAGCAAGAGAAAGGCACTTTTGCATTTCAGAAAAGTGTGTGAAGAAGTTGCATGAGGAGGCTGTGAGAGTGCTGTTAACCTTGATTGACCCTCTCACAATTCAAAGGGTACTTTGAAATGAAGTTTGCTTAGGAACAGCTTCTGATTCAAAGATTTGCTTCTGGGTTCTGCCCAGAACCTGGAAGGAGTCAATTTTCCAGAGTAAGAAAGCTGATKTAAGAAAAGAACGTTCTGTCCCAAATGACAAAAATTCCAGGAAAACAAGACTTTGAGAGGCCTCCAGCATGGCAGAAATGTTATGAAACCTTGAGCTCCAAAAACTGATTTCAAAGTCTAACCTCAAGTTGGTATTTAATTCACTCCTGCTTTTTAGCCACTTCCAACATGAAATATTCTATTTTTTTTTAGAAATAAAATGTGTTTTTTCTAATAGGCATTATTTCAACAAGACCCAACAGTAAGTACATTTCAGATAATGAGGTAACATCTCATGGTAATCATTTAGGCCAATATTTGCAAACTCAGATGCCTAATTTAAGCAACATTGTAGAAATGCTGAGCCTTCACTCCCCCCACTGTCTTCCCTGGGTTGATGTCTCTATGTTTACCCAGAACAATTAGCTAGCTCCTCAAATCAAGCTTAAGGTTTTCATGATAAATAGGGCACCACGTTATTTCTTTCCTGCAAGCTTGCCAAATTATCCCTTTGTATGYTGATTGCTGTAAATACATTTTGCAGCTCTGAAAACAGTTTTTAATGTACTTGCCTGGCACATACTGTCATTATGCTAAATACTAAGTGCAGAGTTAGTTATTATAAAACTTCTTTCCTCTATCGATGGCCACTCATATCAACAGCTATAAATAACCTCATTCTCAACTAGTTTCTCTTTACCAGTTGCTGACTAACTCCTGTGCTTCCTTTGCACTAAAACTAGCCATTTCCTTAAACARCCTTCAACTCCCTGTTTTATTTTATTTATGGCTTTCACATACAATAGTCAGCAAAATATTTTATATGATGTTGATATCTGTAATTAAAAGTAGTTAGATCTACTAATGATTTCCAGAAGACAGCTTTAGCAAGATAGCACAGTTGCTCCAATCCATCTCACGATTTCTCAAGAGGACCCATAAAATACAAACATCAGTCATACCTGTGAATTCCTTTTTGCACCGATCCCTGACACTCTCCTCCAGGCCTTCTAGTTGCGACTTGATTTTTTCATATTCACGTTCTGCTTGTTGGCTCTGACGTCTTTGCGAAATAGAGGTAAGATTTAGAAAAATTATAAACTGCAAAAGCAAATTGTTTGCAATAGCTCTAAATGAGAAGCAAAAGGAATCATGAGAGGACAATTTCTTGTTCTTGATTTCTTTTAAAACACTAGCTGCAGAGAGAAAATGGAGGAGACGAACAACAACCACAGACCAAAGTTTCATTTAATGTAAATCAACCTGGCACCACCCTAAACCTACTGCTTTAAAGCACATATGAGTCATTGACTTAAAATCCAATAAGCAATAGTTAAGAATATGATCATATACTAAGTAAAAAAATGTAATTTGTATATACTGAACAAAGATTGTTTGCAGCATGCTCCACTCTAGCTACGAGGTATCAATGGAGCATACCTACGACTGGACAGAACAGGTTGASAAGATCCAAAAAAAGGTCACTGCTGTATAACACACTTAAGCATTACTTCAGCTATACTGACATGCAGCAATAGAGTGGAATCCATCTCATGCTGAGGACCAGTACGAGGCGTATGTATTACTAACCTTAAAATTGGCCTAAGTAGGTCTTARGTGAAGTACAGACATTGTTCTGGTTCTTTGTGAAGCATGAATTTCACCATTAATCATGAGATTTGCGTGTGAATAACACTTATCCCAGTTGGAAAGACCAAAATGACCACTTAGAGAAATYCATCCAGCTTGAATCTATGGTACTGACTAAGGCAGTTTAAAYGCTTATAGAGATGTATGCAGAACTAGTGATCACAAGAGGCACCTTAGATGCAATTTCAGGAACATATGTGTGCAACTCATATGTGTGCAACTGTGTGCTTGGAAAGCCTCGGACCAGTTGTTTGTGCTTATGTATAAAGGGCAGACTGGGCTGACTGACATSAAGGAATTTGGTGTGTGAGAGAGGGATAAATTGGTGCCCATACACATTTCSAGCTGTAGCAGCTTTCCTTAACTCTACAGTACATAAAAATAATASAGATGCTTTCTTTTCGTAGACTGGGGTACAACAATTAAGTATCACCTTCAAAACTTCAGGAYAGCAAAAGCATCTAATTAAAGGAGCTTCTTACCTGTAACAGATTATAGAAACGATGATGATAGCTATCATAGGAATAAGTACGAGTGGCAAAATCAGATTCAGTGGGATGTCACTCACACGCGTATCATATTCCACCCTTCCTAGGATCCATTCTCGGAGGCCAAATTTCACCTGAGCAGATAAGCACAGACATTTGTCTCAAAAAGCAAAAATAGACAGTGGTTCATTTCTCAGTTGTGTTCTAATTTCTTACTTATCCTTGCAATCCAGTGAATTTCTAGCTYAATCTACCAAACAAAGGAACCATTTCTGCATATTTTATGCTGAATTTAAGTGACTAGCACTATGTTTCAAGAAATAATTTTACTCTATTTTACAGAGGAAGAAAAATCCCCAGCCTGTCTTGCTACAATTATACATTCCTATGTAACAAAGGTAGAAAGCAATTAGAAGCTTTTTATGTGTAAAGTCTTCTAGACAGCAGRCAGAATCCGCAGAAAGAAAGAACTGTGCAAGAAGTTTCTGCACAATGATCTAACATCATTAAAGAACAAATTATTTCAGTTAGGAACCTACTGCATCAGTGTCACTTAAATAGATAGTACATTATTTTGAAAAGTAACGTACAATGAATTCAGGAAGGTTATTGATAGTATCTCTCTTCTGCCTTTTCTTGGGTTGAGGTTGTACTTCTGGCGGCTCGCAATATAAATCCTTCTCAGTCAGAGTTTTTATGTTGCAAGGTTCATCACCCACAAAAGCCTGGGCCTCATCTATCGTCATGGCTTTATTCAGATTACTGCCCTAGACAGAAAATACAAGACTAAGTCATCATCACAAAGTCTTGGGAGACAAGAAGTCAGGAGTTACAAACTTCGTTTGGATCATCTGGAGCAGACGGGATTTGCCTGGTGGTATACAGAAGACCATAGGGGAAGGGAAATATGCCACTGCCCTTTCTTCTCCTTTTCTCCTTAGTGTAAGAAAGAAAAGAAACCAATCCAAGTCCCTCAATCTTTGGGGAGAYTGCAGAGAGAAGTAATTTCCAAATTTCAGGCTCAGCAGAAGAGGGCACAAAAGAAAGAGAAGAGGAAAGGGGGRAAAAGGGTATCTAACAGTGTTCAGCATCTAGCAAGGGTAATGGGCTCCAGCAAGCATTTTGGGTATGGAACTAAACAGCTATTTGTCRTAGATTAAGGTTTTTGAAAAAGACAGGAAATAATCTGTACAAGATTTAAGGACATAATGGGCAACCGTCATTGCTTAAAAAGTTTACCTTTGCATGAATAAGTTTGTTGACTTGTTTTTTGATGCCATCTGTGAAGTTTTCAAAGGTTGGGTCTGCAACATATGCAAAGGAGTGGCTCTCATTTTTTACAACCAAATGATAATGATCCATTAGAATAACAGTGGTAATATTATAGTTTTCTGGATCTTCCAGTATTGGCGGGGAAGAGAAAACCACTGTGGTTGCACTGAGATTTGTAACAAGTTTTCCATCAAACTGTAAGAAACAAGACAAGAAGAATGCATATTTTAGAGCTTGACTGGTTCCCTTACATAACTGTTCACAACTTTAGACTGTAGAAATAAAAACACCGTGAGTTATGTCCTTTCCATAGAGTAAAAATAACAAAGACAGTAAGAGATGCTTTCTGAAAGGAAAATGAAACAGCAATTTGTTGATGAGAAAAAAATATTGATTGTGTTCTAGCACCTGCTCCCCCMAAAAGCTTATGCTACAGCTCCACTTCCATCTGCCTTCAAATTTTCTAGCTCTGGACCACACTGGRCTAATATTATTAAATTGCTCTAAGATTAAGTGGTTAACATGGTAGCTTTAATTGAGACTGTCTTCTGTACCATTAAGTATCTCAGGTGAATTCTTTTCTATTGACACTATAAAACACCTTGCATAAATTCAATATAAGTACTTATGTCTGAATAAAATTTACCAACTGTCAATCAACAACTRAAGTTAATAACTTTGTTAATACCCTTGCCTCCCCTCTTCCAAATAACACAAATCCTAGAAAGTCCTTCAGTCACTCAGCAAAGCCAATTGCAGCCAACAACACTAACAGGAACTTTTAAAATTTCCTACACCAKCACCTCAGTTTTTGATTTTGAGAAAGCAAGTGTAATTTGATAGTTTCTCCTCCACATTTTTGATATCATAGGTAAATGTGAGTAAAAAAAAGATTGGAAAAAAAAAGTTGTTAGACTTAACCAAGAGTATTGTTAAGTCTATGCACAATATATAATATAGACTTAAGCTAACATGTTTGGGAGATGCTAAGCACACATAAGGAGGGGTGGGAAGAAACGTTGATAAACACTGCCAAGAATGCTAAATAGACTTTGAGATCATCCTGAGGTTTAAGGCAAGCAGGATATAGAAGAATCATATGTTGCAGTTTATAGCATGTGAAACGTATGCAGTTTTCCTTCTTAAACTGTTTAAAAGAATAGGGTTTTAAYGGAGCCTAATCCAGCAGGCTTTGGCATAATCTAAAAGCTGACTCATACATACATACAAAAAATATACATGTTACCAATTCCATGTATTAATTATTATTTTTTTTAAATCAGATCACAAGGAAGTCCTGAATTAAAGAGTTAGATTTAAAAATGCTCCATAATTTAAAACATCTTCTTTCTGGAAGATCAYTTCAACTTCTCAGTTGTTATACTAAATTGTGATCTTCATTAGAAAAGTGAGAAATTCAGCTCTGTTGGAAATGTCAGTTCTCCTTAACAAGAGATGCAAAAAGGGTTTATTTTATTTTTTACAACTCATAATTGTGCACATGCTGTAAGTGCAATATGCCTGAAGCATATTGCAGGAAAGAAAAGGGAAAGATTTTGTTCTTTGAGGTGTGAGAAAATAAAAGGCTCTGACTGTGCAAAGCAAAGTACTCAGGACTGTCTGCATTTGGGCCCTGTTTCAGGCAAATCTCTAAACCTTGAAGAGGAAGGAGAAAGAGAGAGAGAAAAACAAATAATACTACTTTCCAATTCTGAAATATATTCAGCTTACCATTCAGAGCTTCCATTCTTATTCACATTGAACATTTTTTAAGCACAGAGTTACAAGGTACTAGTAAATATAAGTACAGATGGCARGAGTAAGCTTTTTATATAGTTAGAAATAGAGCCAGAAGTCTATTCAAATATTGTTCTACTCCAAGCCCAGTGAAGTCAAGTGGGCAAAATTAAATGTATTTTTTTGAACAGACTGTATTTTATGTATCCATTGTGATGCCTTTTTGGGGAAAAAAAAGAAAATTACCCTTTTGAGATGTTGTTTCCCTGCTTCCGGACGCTCTGCATAAACCACCAGTGAGAATCTCTGGATGATGTCAAATCCAGTTCCAGTTACTGTAATATTTCTCCCTCCACTGAAAGTCAGAATTAAAAAAGAAATCAAGTCATTGGCAAAATGSTACAGCTACAGACTACTTTATCCTGCACCACTATAATTCCACTGAAAATAGTAATGGAATGCCTATATGATAATTAGATCTACACAAAAAATGTCTATTAAAACTATCTATAACCACAGCATTTAAACACAGCAATGTGAGCGTTAAACTAGTTTTCAGCTAGTAGTATAAAAAAAGTACAAATCTCTCTCAGTATCTGGGACGATGATGCCTCTTTCTATGTACTTACATTTCTCTGATCTTTTTTTTAYGTTTTGAAATCTCTTCACCTAACACACACACAGATAAAGGTGAAAGTTTTTAGGGACCTGGCTTCTCTGTTCACTTTCCTTCGCAAATTACTATTTTTAACAGAGTGAATTCACATAGAAAAAGAATGTATGCAAATTGCCAGTGAAAGGTGAAGATACCTAAGTAACCTGGATTTAGAGGGATAGTAATCCTCAAAGGAAACCATTAAGGTAAGGTCCAGTTAAGAAGAAGAAGAGGAAGAAGAAGAGGAAGAAGAAGAAAAAAAGTCTTTTAAATCCCCTGGGGTAAACCACTATTCCTTCTTCTAAGGAAGTCTACAAAGGAAATCCCCAACCTCCACAAAAAAAGAAACAAAAAACAAAAAACAAAACAAAACAAAAAACCAGTAAATCAAAATCAGAAGCAAACAAAATCCAAATTCTTTTCAACATAAGTGACCCCACCATATTCAAGGAGGCAGGAACCAATTTCTCCAATAGAAGTCATAGCCAATTTTAATTTTAAACTCCTATTTTTAAGGTTGTGCWCCTACAAATTCCTTTTACTGAAAAAGAAAGGAAGCATCTTGATCTCCTTTTCGTATTCCAGAATACGAAAATGTCAACTGCTTCGCAGTGGGCAGAAAGACTGGAATATTAGGGAACAGTAGAGCCCAACGTAAGTAAAGGTCACAAGTTTGTCCCTGTATCCATTGTGGAATTACTCTCAAAATCAGAGGCATGTTAAGAGGACATTTAAACAGATGATTTGCCATTTTGCTACAAATGTAACAGTGGCACATATTTCTTTGGTTTCACAATTAGCATTAGAGTTTTTTTCCAGRAGGAACAGTGTTTTCAGCGAACACATACCAGCTGGGACATGAAGGGAGTAGGGGTGTAGGACAGAGCATACCTTTTAAAGGCCTTACTGAATTCTGATCTTGATTTCCTAAACGAACTTTTTCTCATGGGAGGAAAAGATGGTAAGCCATAACTTACTATCTCTAATTCCATYTTACTTAGTAAAAGCTGAAGAGGAGAACTATTAGAAACCTTTCTGAGAYTTTTATATTATTTGCAGAAGATGATCTCTCCCTTACACCACAGAATAAGAATGTGTATGTAATAAAAAGATCACGTGGTTTGACATCATACTTAAACGCTTCAAATTTTTCTCTTTAAGACATCTTCATTTAAAAGAAGATCATTATTTTTTATGATGTCAAAATTTAGCTTTGAAGTGGAGATTAATGTTTGGGGATAAACAGAATACTTGCAAATGTCAGCTGTGGTTTAGAATGATTCAAAATCTATGYATCTAAATTTGTGTACAAATAGAGTACAACAGCTCTTATTTTAAACAGTTCTATATGGAAGAAAACCTGTTACATATATTTTAACYTAATCACAAATGAAGTTACGGCAAAYATTTCATTACCTGCTGAAGCTATTTACTGGCAGGAACTTGGTGACAGTAGGATTCTCTCTATATGAAAATTTCCCTGGTATGTTACTTGCTGTGTCCCCATAGTGGACTCTTACATCAACATCTTCAACCTTGCTATTAGGTCCTGTAAYGCAAACTATCTTGTCTCCAAATTCAGTGCTAAATCAGAGAAGAAAGAAAAGAGGAAATATCTTCAGTTACTAACATTATTGTAATTCATATTTATTACTGTGGTAYCCCAGAACCAACAAGAATGAGCCCTATTTTGCTAGGTAATTACAAAGTAATTACAAGAGGAGACAATACTTTCTCCAGATTTTGTTAAAGTCTTAACAAAAAAGATACAGGATATGGAAAGGAATAGTGCACACACACAGCAACAAGATGTCAGCACACTTCATGTTATTCCTCTCGGTTGGGGGAGAAGGGGAGCAATTAATATGAAGAAAAGAGAGGAACAAGTCAAGGGATACTACAAGATTAAATTTTATATGGAACCACTGAGAAGATGCTGTGGGAAAGTATGGGCGATTTTGGAACAGTCAGTCAAGCAGAGAAAGCTGAAACTGGAAAATTGTTTCAATATCTGAGTTCTTCCACTTTGGCTGTTTCTGCAGCTGCTTCTTCCAGTTGGAGCTCCCGAGCGAGTTTGTCTAAATGTTACGTGCAGAGCCACACTGCATGTGGTGAGTCACTACGAGACATACAACACATTTGTGTAATTCYGAAAGGCCAGCACTTGGTTGGTGCTTGGTTAGGATACAACCTTATTGTTAAGTTCTCAGCATTTCATACGTACACATTGCAAGGTTCGCTGCCGACTAAAACATGAACATCCTTCTTGGAACCCGTTGCCAGGTTTGTACCAGTGATGGTAAGTGTGGTTCCACCTGCTTGTGGACCTCTTTCAGGGCTTATTCCAGAAGGATGAGGTTCCTGCAAAGAGGAAACAGTCAAACTCATTAAGAAAATGAAATAAAATTTACACCAGTATTAATACATATATATTATATAATAATAGTAGTATAATATTATTATCTGTAAAATAATAAAATTAAAAGAATGGAACAAAGCAAAAAACTTCCACCACACAGCAAATTCTTTCATTATCCATGGTGAGCAAAGAAGTGACAGATGATGTGAATGTATTCACATTTTTTACAAACTGTACTTTATGAGGCTTTATATACATTTAAATTCCTTATTTGCAATACGTAGAGTTAACTGCCACTAGGTTTGTAAGAGCTTCCTTTTGGACTTCCTGCTATCACATTTACTTTATGACTTTCCTCTTCCTTATGGCTGAAGGTACCTTAACCTCCTYGCCCTTTACATACATTCTATATCAACTACAGGAGAGACAAAGCAAGGTTTTCAAAACTGGTAAAAAAGAGAAAGAATATTAAAATGTCATTTATCTCATATGGCTCTCAGTCATGGAAAATGATTTTCACCGCCTTTCTTGAGCAGTGAGCATGAAAAAAAAATTCTGAAAACATTAAATTTTTCTTATTAACCTATAATCTTGAAGATTTTTTAAAAATCAATGGACACAAGCAGACACACTTCAAATTACTGTCATCAGAAATTTAAATTTCTCAAATACTGTCACTCCTTTTGTTCTTCATTCGGTCTTTATTTCAGTGATCATATTTGCTATTCCTGGATATATGACAAATACTATAAATTTACAGTAAGGGTGATTTTCATGAATGGAACAATTTAATTACTTCATACGTAAGCAGTCCCTCGTTCCAGTTCAGAAAAGCATCACTATTATGTGATGTGAAGGTCTCGAATCAAGAGTATGAACAAAGTCATCTAATTCGCACGAGACTCCTTCCCTGTCCTGGCCCGATGCCAGCCCTGCACCTTGGGTTGGGAGGGGATGCAGCCTGCCCAGTGCCTCCCCGCGCCAGCTAGGATGCCCACGCATGTGCTGCAGCCTTGCACCAGGATGATGCTACTCTGTGCAGCTGCAGCAAGGCTGTCGTGCATGGGGAGATGTCTCGGCACGGCACGTACCCAGGGAAGACCTCAGGTCCTTGCGAGCGGCAGGGCTGCTGCTACAATGGACCCTGCATTTGCTAAAGCATGTGAGGTCAGGAGTTTAGGGAGGTTGTGACACAGGTAATGCTTTTCTGATGTATAATTATGCATCTTGATCCACGTTCAAGCACAGGGTTTCCTTAAACAAGCTAAGAGAGCAACCAGCATCTGCTCATGTGTATTGGCAAATAACATCTCTCCTCCTCTTGCTTAATGTTGCTGAAACCAGTGGCTGATAATGAAGCTCTTGGCTGGTGCTATTCGGTTTGAGGCATATACAAATAAAGCAGGAGTAAAGAAGCTGGAAGGTTCCAGCTGGGATTAGGGTTCACCTAAGCACCATCCCGCTGCACTGAGCCCCTCTGACATCTCCCACTCTAGTGAGAAGAAGCCATACTCAGAAATGGACAGCAAAGTGACCACCCAACCACAACCRGCTCATTCAACATTACTGCGATGATATTAAAGAAAGCTTGTGGTGTTATTCCTTTTGAGTAAAGTGAACCATCGTTACTATGCAGCAGAAAACTTTCTCCCATGTTATTTTGCCCATGCATAAACTGCTGTCTCTCTGCCAACTTATAGCAAAAAAAAAAGAGAACCCAGAAATGGCAGGGAGGTGAGGGAATGGTGTACCACACTTTGATTCAAGCTCAATGAGCCATTTCCAGGTTYTCAATGAGTAGAAAGAATCAGTAAAAATGCATTCAATCGACCTTGTGTTTACTTTACAAATACGTTTTACTGAAGCACAGGTACTACAGAAATACAGATAACTAGCACTTGCAGTGCTTGCTGTATACTTCCACGTCTGAACAACTTCTCCGAGAATAAATGCATCACGGTTCAGCACACTTCATAAATCYGCAACGACAACTGTAATTTGCTCGGAAGTCATAGAGCCTTAGGAATATGCTTTAACACTAATTGGGTGTCAATTGCTGTTCTTCCCTAAGAGAAATCTGTTTGCAAACCCTTCACTCCTCAAGATGTGCATTGCTTCAACATATGACTGCTCGCAGACACTAACCTTTGATTTCTTTTTTAATTTTATATATCACTTGAGTTACAAGATTTTATGTAGGGAAGTGAATCAAAGTCACTGTTAAAGCATGGCTTAAGTCAAAAAAGCATCCTGGATTCAACATAACAAATATGAGTAAAATTTGCTTATTTAAATCTATACAACCCTCTCTGTCAGTACTCTTCTTCACATTTAACTGCTTGGTGATTTAAGCTAAATTGAACTAAGTCACGCAAGTGTAAATAATAAGTTTGCAGTATTCTAACTAGTTCCGTTTAAAAATCACACTTGAAGTTTAAGTTGGCACAAATCTAGACATACATTTCACATAAAAGCTCCTTTGTGCTTTTTTGGTAACACAATTTTATTGATAAAAATTGAAATCAATCTTGTATATTAAATGCAAGCTAAATAAATTACCTATGAAAATATATCAAATATTTTARCCGTTACCTTAACACATAGACAGAGAGCAGTAACTGCAATTAACTTTACATTCTGAATATCATAAAATGTTAAGTATGTTGGATTGGTCTATCATCTCTACTAAAAAACACAGCAATCATTAGCTGCACAGCACATATGGGATAGTTTTCAGAGAAAAATATCCCCYGAGAATGACAAAGGAATCAGTATGGACAAAATCTTTATCCCTGAACCTCAGGAAAACTAGTTACAACTTGTAGCCTTTTCCCTTGATACTACCACAGTTTAAAGCTAAACCTTTGAATTTAGACTTGGGGAGGAGAGGAAGGAGAAGGGATTTCTGACGCATCCCACACCACTGTCCTCTGTCACCCTACATAAAAACCAAAGGCAGCCTGCTAAGAAACTTCTGCTAGGTCGTTGCATTCCTTTCTTCCCGCAACAGTGCTAATTAATTATACTAATAAAGCTCAGTTAGGTTGTTTAATGAGGAAATTTGGCAGCRTGTTGGTTGGTTATGTGGCTAACGCTATAAATATCGAGTAAGCCACAAACTTGGAACAGAGTTGTCCAACRTCATTCTCCATGAAGGATCTTTCAGTGATGGTGCACATTTATCTGTCTATGAACAAGGATATAATATCTAGATAAATACATGGCTATCAAAAAGCAAAGTTATCTTTAAATAACATAACAACRGAGAAGTGAGGTATCTGCTCGGATTTCCCCAGAATTTGCTGTTTTCTCAGCAAGAYTCTGAATTTGTTGAAAGATAAAACACAACTCTGCCAAGAGGAAAACATGTCATTCACACCTCAGCCCCCTAACCAAGATAYGGCAACAGCATGGAGTCAGCGCATCTTAAATTCACCTGGAACAGAATTAGAAATTGAGGCCAAGAATCACTATGGCAGCTAATATAGGTACCAGCTAACGACGAGGTGAAATAGCTACATTTAACCCTTATTTTCTYTTCAGTCACTGATTTTGCAGCTGCTCCTCAAAGGACTATTTTAAAATAGCCTAATTTGAAGTATTCATATTTAACTTCTTTAAAGTAATTTTGCAAATACCAAGAGCACTCCAGGGACTGAGTAATGTGGACGCTATATGAAGATGATCTAATAAGGAGTAACTCAACCTTCCTCTGTGTGCAGGGGAATTCTTCAGGACAATTGTTAAGACAAAGCATCACATAGTAACAGTTTATCATAAACTTATCAGGAAAACAATTTGATGAATTTTAACTAGCTATTTTCTGTTTCACATCATCTTTTTTCTCTCTCTTCCTTTTGAATGATCTGCCAGAATGAGTAAGTATTTTATAAGTATATCATCAATTATTTTTAAAAATKTAATAAACATTTTATAGCAAAACTAATGCACTCCAAGCCACTTTYAGTGTCTCCTAAAATGTTCATGGACGGCACAAAGAGCAAAGCTGTATCAGCCAACCTGRGGGTCTTCTTAGAGGGCCACTAAGGAACCCACACCATCTAAATGTGTAMCTGGAAAGCAATTTTCAACCACGAAAGCTGGTTAGAGAAGATTAGTAGAAGAAGATCTTTTGCTGAATGCCAACATAATTTGAAAATGCACTGTCAGAGGTGGTGCAAGCCTTAGCAAAGATTGTGTCAACTGAGGAGAAGCCAGCCCCTTCCCACCACTGACATCGCACCTAACTAAAAGCAGCACAGAGAGGCTCAGACGCTTCGCAGTCACAAGGTCTAGTCTTATCTTGCAAATCCTAGCAAAACCCCACACCTCTACACTCCTGAATGCAGCCACACAGCTCCTCTTTAAACTTTACAGGAGATCCTTTCTCCTTGCAAAGGAAAACAAGGGGCAGACGGCAAATCCTGTTTGAGGTATATAAATGCAGCATAAAAATGCTGCCTTTACCAAGGCACAAAAATCTTTAATTTTCACTGAAGATTGAAATATTGAAAATTTTGAAATATTAAAAATTTTGAAATATTAAAATATTTCAAAATATTTTGAATATTGCAATGTTGAAAATTCAGGCAGTACAAACTGCGAAGATAAACCTAAGATCTCAACAGTTGTGATATCAGTGATTCAAAATCCCCTCCAGGATCTGTTTTCTCCTCATTTCCTCCCTTTTCTCATTACAATCCCTGGATCATCATAAACACTCCCCTTTCATTTTCAGCACTCGGCTCTCTGCACCTCMCTCTCTGCGTTCACTCAGTGAGAAGGTGCCCGGGGGAAGTCACACTTTCTATAACACGACACCACAGTGCCCATTGCAATCATGATGTTAAGCAGAGCATTTTGATTGTGTGACCTACAMGGAATTTATAGCAGCTTTAAAATAATTCTTCTGGAAAACATCATCCTTTGCGAGGATTTGACAATATTTCATTTCTCACGGACACAGTGAAATTTGAACAACCCTACAAATGCTAATTTAACTTTGATTTTATAATTCCTTGAAGTGTAGAATATCATAATTTACATATATTTCACTCTTTTCCTTCTTTTGCTTGAAACAGAGATTTCAGTGGACTATATTTCTCTCTTTGTCACGGTTTGAGTGAGAACAAATCTTTTTGTGCAGTGATAGATTATCTTGCGCGTGAGTTTTMTGTTTTAAAAAAGCCTGTTCCAGTGGCTGCCAGTTGCTCAGTGGCCTGTTTCCTGTTGGGTCTTGCAGGCCAAGTCCCAGCAGAGTGACTGTTTCACCCTCTTACACATTTGTGATCATGTTCTGTGTTTGTAGGAAGCAGATTTGTAGTTTTGTTAAAACACATGCCCATCCACGTCTACGTTATTTAAGCAAGGATCTACTGTCAACAGATGTAACTTGCTCCCTACTGTTYGGTTTATTCTAAAGAAATAATTTGATCTTGACAGGACTTCCTGCTTGTAGGTGTGGGCAGATTTTAGTTTGTAAGTTGTGGGAAGCTTAGGCATTTAGAAATCTTACATACACATTTTCCTTAAATCCTAGTTTGGTGTAATAATGCTCAGCTAGAGGTGTCAAAGTCCACCTGCACCTCAGTATTACCATATTGCACCATGCTGCTGAGTTACTGCTCCTGAACTGATGAGTAGTTCTTCCAGACTTGAAATAATCATTGAGCAGCTTTGCTGTAGGGATAATAAAGATAAGTAGAGAGCTTATGTGACTGTGGTTAGTGCTCATGGCATTCATATAGTTTACTTGAAGGCAATAGTTATAATGCTGCAAATTGAAGTATAAGACAATCCTTGTAACATCCTTGCACATCGCCTGTGAAACATGATGTTCGAACAGTACCAGCTCATTTGGCAGCAAATTCACTTGTTCTCTTGGTAACACCAGGGAAGTCTTTGTAACTCGGCAAACCCTCCCTTGGCATTTACTTTCCTGCGTGCTACTGTCTTGTCTTTGCATCAGGGACTCCTCCAAGCTTCACAAACTGCATTTTGGGGGTTTGCTTCATGGTAAATGTCAGTCTATCCTCTCAGACGCTCTTCTGCACAGTGGGATGAGAAAAGAAAATGAGTAAGCACTGGCAAAACAGCTTCCATTGGCCCAAGTATGTATGTGACTTCATGTTCGGGCCATTTTCCAGGATCATGTTTTCTCCAGAGCAGTCAGAAATTTTCCCCTTGCATTCTGTGTATATCCTTAGTCTTGTTTTTACAAATTTGTTTCACAAAAATATAAATACATATTTTTCCTTGTAGTTTGATGCTTTCTGTGTGCTGGAAGGTGAATTATCTCCATGCCTGTTCCAGCTATAATCACATTTGGAAGCGAAGTTATTTATTAGCAATGTACATGACTGTTGCTCTTGATAGAGTTACTGCAGACTCTCTGAGTATTCATATTTGAGCTCTTGCATTTTTCATCCTGTTTATTAATCCAGAATGAACTTTTACATCATTAACATTTTATCACTTGCAGTCATTTTTTTGCAAAATCTGGAAGGTGATCTGTTATTTCTTTATGCTTTTGATTGCTGCTTTACTAAAAGATACTTTTCATAGGCTGAAAATGCTTCTGGAGGGCTCCTTGGATTTAAGATCTCTCTGCTCTGCTGGTGTCAAATCCAAACACATGGGACTACCAAGTCTACTTTACTTACCACACAGTAAGGTTACTCTTACTCTTTTTTTCTTTTTTTTATCCAGTTTCTTGTAATTTTCTCACTAAGGATATGCAGACGCTAAATTATACCATTCCCCCAGCTTCTCTCTCATCCACCCAACTTGCAGTCAGTATCCAATGTGCCACTCTGATTAATGTTCCTTTCCATTGATTTTATTTGCTTTGCAGTTTTCTTAGTTTATATTGTCAAGTTGCACCAACTGAATTCTGGTCTCTTGCACAGTATTCAAAAAAAGAAATAAGAGTGCACTTCTGCAGAGCTCCATTTAGATACAGTATCTCTAATTTTTTGATTTCTCTACATTTTCACTCCTCTGTTGACAAGTGCATCCTGAACTTTCTGTGTTCTGCTATAACACTTCTCTGTGGTGGGAAGTTTCTAGCCTAATTACACCACTGAGATAAAAATGGTTACCGTTTATCCTTCACTAAGGCAGAAAATCAAATAGAGAAACAACCAGCCACCAAGAAGGCTAGTGGTGATTCACATAAGGGGTCAGAAATTCAGAAGCAGTAGGAAGGGAACAGAGGAGGGGAGCCCAACAGAGATGCAAAGAAACCTTGGCGGAAAATCCATGCTGGAGAAAAATCAGCTTTGCCAGACTACAGCATAGAAATGACTGGCGAAGGAAAAGAGGATGGTGGCAGAGTATATCCCCATGATGTAGCTGTGAGAGATGCAGCACAGGGTGAAGCCAGCAACAGATGAATGTGTTCAAATGGACATGACGAGCAGCACATGGCAAAACCAGCCAAGCTCCCGATCTGTCAGCTCCAGTAGGCAGTGGCCTCCGAGCTGGGGTTTGCCTTCAGATGTCAGTGCACATCCTCAGAAGTACAAATGGGCTCTCGTGCTTCCCTACAAGCAGAGCACAGGGATGCTGTGCCAAGGGCCTCATGACAATGCACACACACATGCAGATAAGATTTTCATAAACGTACACTGTCGGAACACATTACTGCTCTGCATTAATCTCATTCTTCCTTTCCTTCACTTCTCCTTTCCAGCAAAGGATATGGAAACCTAAAACATCCTTTTCCCTTCCTGATCTCATGCTCAGCTGCAATTAGTTCTGGCTCTTGTAGCAGGTCTGCAAAACAACCCATTTGTTACCAAAATTACCCACATCCTATTCACAGTGAAATTACTCTTGCATATAGTGTACACAAAAATTAAAGGCATGAACACGTCATAGTCCATGAAGTGCTGTGGGCAATGRCCATGTTCTTGGAGGTCAAAATGTCATTTCACGGACTATCAGATAACCACAGGAGCTAAATTAGACTTCTAAGCAGGGAACGCCAGTCATTAGGAATTGCTCTTTCTCTCCACTCCCGTCTTTTCTCAGACTCAAGGGAGCCTGCTTCTTGTTTCTTCAGACAAGCCACCCACCCACAGGATATTCAACCAAAGAATTTCCATTGCACGCACTTGGCAGGCTTGTGTTCGCCGCGGTGGCTGACCTGACCTACCAGCCCCCAACCACTCCACCCTACTCGTCTCATTGGAGCATCCACAGGCACAACACAAACCAGACTTGAATTGCTGGGTTGTTTCCGTAATAGAAGACCAGTGAGCTGAGTTTTACCTTTCTGGGGCTGTTCCTTGCAAACATTTGCACAGTGCAAATTGATCAAATGTTTCCAGCCACTCCAGGTGTGTGGGCAGAGCAACTGCCCAGCAATACACCATTATAGCAGTTTGTGTTGTCTGCTCCGGATGGGATGCTCATACAAAAGGTTGATATTAAAAACAACTAATTTTTTGGACTCAAGGTAGCACCTTTTAATCCTGAGGCAGAGACAACATGCTCTTATGAAAAGACCATAGAGCTGACAGGTTTAATGGAGAAATACAAACATGTGTGACTTGGAAGTTTGCATTATAATTTATTAATATCATGTAATGTAGAATTATAATGACCCAGTGTTCCCTGGCAGCTCTTGAGCAGAACCACAAGCACTGAATGGTGGGACAYATATTTAAGTGCATACCTTGGATGATAAGTCCAAGATATCTGCATGAGGAAGGGCCACCTTTCCTAAAGCTCTGAATTACACAGGAGTTCTCCTAACCCTTAAGCATGATGACACACGAAAACTCAATAATAAAACAGCTATGGTCCTCTGGAAGCTGGCAATTCCAGACYGCTACAGATGTATGGCTTAGCAGCATCAGTCAAGATGGTAACACGCCATGTTAAGAGAAAAACAAAACTACAGCAAATGTGTTCAGGTGAAGATGTGTTCAGGGAAAAGAAGCAAGGAATGGGCTATAGCCCTCCTCAAAAGCCTTGAGGCACTACTGACACTGTGGTTGTGAGAGCTCCCAGAGTGCCTGCTTTAAACATCAAGAAAGAAAGCAGAAGATGGATGAAGATAAGAGGAAACTACCAATTTGGGAGAATATTAAGGTGGAAGAGTGCAGCATGTTAAATGTAACTGTGCTGTTCATGTTCACCTTTGAACTTCCAGTACAGTGAGTAGTCAGCTTTGGTTTTGTTTCAGATCAGACTAAAATTTGGCCCCCTTTGTTCCTCTTTTTGGTTATTCATCTGATCTTGCTTAGGTAAACAAAATTCCTGATTTATTACATGTCCTTATTTCCAAAGCAATYCCTGAAACACCTTCAGTTCCTTAGAAAGCTACAGAAATGCATCATAATTTTTGCAAGGTGCTACCTTTATTTTCTCCACTTTACATTTATTTGAACTTTCTGACCATACATTCTTTTTAATCTACACAGACTAAAGCTCACAGAATTGCTCTTGCAACTAATATTGGAGATCCCAGAATCAGCTGTCGGTTCTCTGCTCTGGTGGCTCAGGAATTTGAAGAGGAGTTACCCTGAGAAAGGAATCATGCTTGTATGTGATCAGCAAATCTGAGCTGTATATGTAGGAAAAATTGCTTCCTTCCTTTGTACTTTGATAGCGTTTCTCACTGCCATAGTAAAAAGCAAATCAGATAAAGTTATACAAACAATCAAAAAACTAGGACAGCGCTTTAGCCATTCTGCTGCTCCATCTTCTTAGAGACCAGCAGAGCTGTCAGTATTCCAGATGTACGACAGACCTGGATATGAAAACTTAGGATCGTTTCATTTCTATTTCACTAAAAAAGAGAATGGTTACTGCCTGCTTCTGCTTACAGTCAAACAAACAGCAGAAAGGTCAGTGGAGGAGGATGAGGCTACCAGAATTTAAGTTTGTTGGAATGTCTGGACCTAAACATAGCACTGGAGCCGAGTAGAAGAAATTATGATTAGTAGGGAGAAATAGAACTTTTTTTTCACATGGTATTCAGCAAATACAGATGCTAAGTATGCAGCATAGACTCTTATGGACCAGGGCATTTTAGTTAAAAAAAATATTTTAAATTGAACCCCCCCCCACTAAGTTCCACTAAGTGGATTTTTGACTCATTTAATGGAGGTCTCACTTGTTCATTGGATCAGAAATGAGCTGTGCTGGCAAAGTGGGACAGAAGCACAAGTCAAAGCCCTACGTTCTGCTGCCTATCGATCCTCTACCAGCTCAGCTTTAATAACACTCCTCATCATTCAGGCTGAGCATCAGCAATAGCTAGATGCACTATTACTCAATAACGGGTTACGTGTCTTTGGTTGTAGCCACTAGCCACACATGCTAGCCTGAAACTTTGGCTGGAGAGTATGCAGACACTGTTAGTAGACACAGACACAACAGGCTGGGTAGCTGCATTGCCTCCTTGTGCATTAGTAGTACACTTTTGCATTGTGCTGCCGCACATCATATTTGAAATGATCACTGCTGAAGTTAAAGCTATTAAGCTTAGGGTGATTAAAGCAGACAACAGAAACAGTGGTATCTGCCAGCAGGAGGGCAGCCAGATAATGTACTCAAGCACAGAAAAAAACACATAATAGAAAATATTTTAGGAAGGCTCTTTGAAAGAAGAATATTTTCTTTTCTTTGTAAATGTTGAATAGAAGAGTTTTTAAGTAAAACAGATTTTGCATGTCTCCTGAAATAAGACACAGAACAGCCTGAAAACAGCAGTGAAACAAGACCGTAGCTTTTAAGACAATATAAACTCACTGTCTGCCATGATCATTCCAAAAGCCAAAAAAAGCCCATAATACACTTGTAGAGGTGTACATGAATGTGACATCTCCATACTAATTTTAATCCTACTGCAGTCCACCGCTGGCTTCATGGAAAGATTTTTACAGTAATCAAAGATGCTGTTCAGCAGCAGTTAGCTTAGTTATCTGTATTTTGGCAACCTCAATCCACTCTGAGATAGGCATACAGGAAGTCTTGAACTTTCATGGAAACATCTGCCTGGATGGCATCTAGGTAGAGCAGCTTTTTCTAGCATCTCACTGAGATGCATTTGAGTTTTTCCTTTTAGTAGCAAAAAGCAGTGGCTGCTTATCTCATCTCACAGATGGGACGAGCAGGCAATCACATCAGACTCACAGACAGGTTTTCTAAGCATACAAGGGGGCTTCAGATTGCCTTTAAACACACTTCACAATTTTTCCATTTGGTTTTCATGCAGACCATGAGAGAATCTTCACACACAGGAGAAGCAGAGGAGAATTTGTGCAAAATTTATCCAACAACACAATGGATTCATATCAAAATCTCGTCCCATTTAGGCTTCACTGCCAAAGCATCTGTCCTAGAGGCCTTAACAGACAACATGAAACATGATGTTTTCCATATTTCATTCTCCAGGTAAGAGGAATGAGACTGACAAAGAAAAATTTAATTATAACCTACATTTTCACAAAGAAACAGAGGAGGTTGTTGACTTCAAAAGATCATTTGCAAGCAAGAAGTGGTTTTGCAGAGATCCCACCTGGGAGAGGAGGCATTTGTTTGGAAATTCTGGAAAAAGACAGTTACGGCCTGTTCTGTGAAAACAGGGCATATTCTTCTCAGCTGCTTCTTATTTGTGACTTACTTCACCTCTTACTGCTGATTCCCTTCATTTCCTCCTCACAAGGTATCAGGAATTAATRAGACAGAAGTTACAATGAAAGAGATGACAGAAGTCAAACACACTCTTCATGTTTTATAGGTTTACAGATGTAATTTAAAGTATCTATATGAAGACAGAGATTATTTAAACATCCCTGCTATCATAGGCTCTTATAAATTTTGAAGACCTCATAGGTACAGCTACAGCTGCTCGCTACTAAAACCACAGGCTAAAATAGCTCTAACCCAGGACTACATTTAGGGTAAAGCRATTAAGACACTACTGAAACTCTCCTTCACGGCGACACTGAAAACAAAGCGCATGTGTAAAAGGAACATATATCATGCTGTCTGTGGCTTTGCTTACTTCTCTGCCTGCTATATTTTTCTACGAAATAAATTCTTAAAAAAATGAATGCACCTTCATTACTTATTCTGTAGTGGCTATGCATTAATTCTCACATTTAAGAACACTGGTTAATCTACTGATTAAAACAGTGTAGTCACTGTGGGTCTAAAAAACACCTCATTTTTTTCTGTTGCAGACTTTTTTCATTCTGTAATTATTTTGAGACTCTGGCTATACAGTCCAGAAAACATTCTTGGTGTATCTTTTGTATAAAGAAATGCTTATGTATTTTCTARCATACTTGAAAAATAATGTTGTTGATGAAAAAATGTCTGTTAGGTAAATAGAAGTGACTGTGCTTAACAGGCACAATTTAAACCTAAGTTATGCACTATGTATGAAACAGATGATTGCTTAAAAAATACACTTACCTGGTAGGTAAATTTCACATCACTTGGTGATTTACCTAATTTTCCATTGATGTTAACCTCAATTTGACCTTGTTTTGGTTCAGTCATTCTTCCAACTTGACATACAATCCTAGCAAGAAATAATATAAGTTTATATGTTAAAAATACTAGCTGGAGTACAAAGGGAATGTATTACACMAAAACTAAAATTTTTTGTTAGCTACCACACACAGTGCAAGCAAAAGCACAAACTTTTTTCTATACCACCAAATGTACTTGAATTCTGGCTCAGAGATCCCCCCCAAAACCATCCGAGAATATTTCAGTCTTGTCTCTACCTAAAAGCAAAACTGAAACCTGCACACTGTGCACAGCAACCACTTAGTGGTCAGTTAGTAAAGGTGACTTCTATAGAAAAATCAAATTTACTCCAAAATCAGGAATGAAACTACCCACTCCTAACCAATGTTTTCATCGTATCTAGTAACGCTAAAAAGAAAAAAAAAAAAGTCAAAGAAACCTGCCACCTCGATGCAGGAATCAGGCARTTGGCTATCTTGCAACTTTGTGTATTSCAGTTTATAATATTCTTCAAGTGCATGCTGTTGTCTCTCAGCTTGAAACTACTATATTTTCACACCTACTATCAAAATCTCTTTAGAATTACCGTTCACTGAAAATAAATCCCAGGTATCTTGTGCCAGATCAGAGGTCAAGGAATCCTGGAGGGGAAAACATCCTGCGTGAACGAACTACCACCGCTGCCTGGTTATAGCTGCGCTGTTTAAATTTTTTCATCCAACAGCTGATCCACAGAATAGAARCGTGGATATAGGAATGTAAGAAAGGATTCGAAACAGTTGAAAACTGGGGCAACCACTTAATGGAGAGCTGTCAGAGAGGGATCTATACAAAGTCTGCAGCCTTTGCAGGCAGAGTTTCGTATCATCAGACACACCCTGAGACGCTCCGAGCATCTCCTTCATTCTTTGAATTACTGCTGGTATTCTTAAAGCAATGCATGGTTGCCTACAAAATCCCCAGCAGAAAATAAAATCTCCCCTCCAGGTTCCCCCCCCCCTCCACAAATTTACTGAGGATAATGTCCTTAAATTGGGGCTTGTAGTAAAAGGATYGCAAAGTTCCTCTGCAGATCCCTCCACAACGTTGAGCCTCGGTACTGGCAAATGGACAAAATTCTCTAAATTCTTGCATGTCCTGGCGTGTGCGCGGCTGCCTGCGCCTGCAGTCTGTTCCTCATCATCCCTACTGTATTCTTGGAAGTTGCATCTCCTTGTCAGGCAGGCACAGGAAATGGTGCCTTCGGAAGAATTTGGACCATATGTCAAGCTAAGGAAAGCAGTCGGGGGCCGGGGCGGAGAGGGGGGGATGCCGTTGCGCAGTTAGTAGAGATTTTAATTAAAAAAATTTGCCTCCCCTCCCCAGTGTTATCATCGCCTCCCTTCCCCCACGTTGCAAAGGGAAAACTRACAAAGAAGGAGCCCACGACTTCTCTAAGGCCGAGGACTCAAGCAGCAGTAACGCCAGGAAGCAGCCTGAAGTGCCTGAAATCTTCCTGCTCTCCTCCCAGTGGCAAGAATGGTCTCCTAACGATGGCTTTTCACTGCAAAGGATAAGGGAGATCGACGGGGCGTTTTTTTTTTTTTTTTTTTTTTTTTTTTAAAAGGAGGTAAAAATAAAAAGAAGGAAGGAAGATACAGAAAGAAAACTATAGACACCTATTTGGAAATTTTGAATAACTTCTTTTTCAAGGCTTCCCTAATGGAGATCATCCTTCAAACCCCCCTAATTTGTTGGTAAATTATATTATGCAAGTTGCATTTGTCCTCACCCATTACCACACAGGCAGAACTTAGGAAACTAGTAATGTTGCTATGATACAAGGAACCAGTCATCTCATTCTGGCTTCTTTCCATGTATTTAAAAATATCAAAAAGCTTTAGAAAAAGCCAAGAGGCTGGGGGAAATTCTTGTAAGGCTATACTGTGATTCAGTGCTGCTTCCGCAAACACGGAAAACAGGGAATGGGAAAAGAGGACTTTAGGAGAGTTGGAAATTAATGTGGATGGTGATGCATGTAGAAAGGGGAGCAATGGCAGTGGATCTGGGAAGCAGTAAGAGCTGTACATCTATATACATTCTCAGGTCATTGGGGCCTCAGAAGCTTTTAAATCTGTCTGATCCATAATCTGACTTTGCAAAAGCTAAAAAATTTACTTAGGCTTCTTTAAAATATCTTTCAAAACAAGCCACAAAAATAGCAAGAAATTACTATATTACACTTAGAAATAAACGAAGGGAAAGAAAGGCAAGGTTTCAGGTGCAATTTGAAATATCAAAAGTGAAAGAAAAAAACTAAACTGTTTGAAATACAGCATTACTATTAATACTACTACTGATCCTTCATGCTATGCTTTTAATCAGCTAATATCAAAAGGGTATTTCTCTCTTCAAAGTAGATGCTTGATAAAACCTGTAATCTAGAAGAATTTAGGCATCTTATCTTCACTTTGGTGGTGTTTAAGTGTGTGACAAGTAACCCACAAAGCATCTGCCAACCTGCTTAGGCAATTCAACATCCACAGACTTGTTGGCTCTGCCATCAAATTTGGTCACCTAAAGCTTCACCAGAACTCAGGGCTCTCTCCCTGCCCCCAGGAAAGAATCTTTGTGGCTGGACTGAAACAAAAAAAGACCGTTCTTCCTCTTGCTTTGCCTAACTTTCCCATAAATCTTGTTTGCCTGGCTGTACTGTGGTTTGGATTTCGTGAAGATTTTAATGACTGGCTGCACATCTATGATGCCTTGAATTTGAAAACACATAAATAGTTTTAAAACATCTGCAGTAATAATTCATAAAAGCCTTTGAAATAAATAAAAAAAGCAATCTGAAACACAAGGGTACTACTCTATCACAAATTTGTTGCTGCATTAGAATCTGTAACAATTTTAAATAAATCCTCAGACATGTTAGAATGAAATATTAAAAGTATATTGCACTAGGTTTTTCTTCTGTTGATAATTTTCTTGTAACTGCAGGGAGATCTTTCTCTTCTCCTGAAAGTGCATAGAAGTTTCTATTTTCTCCTAAAATCTTGTGAAAAATATGGAGCAATTACCTTGTGGAAACAGAGTAGAATTCCTCTTTGAAAAGGCATTCCTGGTCTACCACTATTATATTTTTCACATCTTCTGCTTTTATACCCAAATTAGATCCCATTATGGTCAAAAGAATTCCGCCACTTAGTGGTCCAGTTTTTGGCTCAATCTGTGTCGGCATGAGGGGAAAATAACAATAAAAAAAAAACATGTTTAAATACTACAGTGACCATGTTGCTCTTTCATATTATTTAAAGCTACTTTGACTGACCAGCACTTAAAATGATAAAGACTTTTTTGTAGCACCCATGTAATTACATGCTATGTAATTTATTAATGTTATTAGTTATTTATTATCTGAAAATACGTATTAATTAGCTTCAGATTTCTGGTGTTCAACCTAAACACACAGTACATAATTCCAAAAAGCCCTGTGGCAGACATTTACGTACAAAGTTATTGCCTGGTTTTTATTCTGTCTTAAATTTGCTTCATCTCTTAAAGCACTGTTATTTTGAAAAGCAAATGGAAAGGGCTTCCCCAATAATCATTTCACTGAGCATTTCTAGCCTTATTTTCAGGTGGAGTTTTTTTTTGATTTTTTTTCCCCCCCATGGTTTTCACCCTTTGGGTTCATATCAGAACAGTACGTCTCCCAAGCAGAAAATGTGCCCCACACAGAAGTTTCTTTAGTCCCCTGGTCTTCCTTACTGCATCAAACAGTAGGATACTGCAGTATGTGGACTGATGCTAGCTAAATATTTTGTGATTAAAATGTGGACTGAAAAATCCTGTGGTGGCAGTGGACTTCTCAGGTTAATGGATGGCCTGAACAAGCATTAGGGTTGTGAAAATCTGCTGGGAGAGTGACTTGCTTTGCTAATGTAACACAGGGTGGAGCTCCAGCAAGACCTTACAGGTGTTCAGCTTTGGACGGCTCTAAGTTTATTTTCAGGGAGAGGGAGACRGCACAGCTCCATATGCTCGAAGTCAGGCAAATGCAGCTTCTGAAAGTCTGGACTTTAATGTTTGTGGCGTTTGTTAGATCTAAGTTGTAAGCACAGAGGCATGGCTGTTGCTGCCTGCTGTCCAATCCAGCTCCAGATTCTTGTTCTTGTTCTGAATATTTGCCCCTACTTTTAAATTTCCAAAGCCAGATCTTTTAGTCATTGGCCATTCCTTTGCACTGAACCCATGAATGTTCTAGCTGAAAAATGACTGAACAGTTTGTGTTTCCAAATTATTTTGCATTAATTTGAAAAGCTTTGAAAAAACAAAACGTATCAGAATATTTTCAGTATTTACTGTTTAATCTGCAACTACGTGGATTTTCACCACGTGAAAATACTTTTCTTTTTCTTTGTTCTCTTCTTCTTTCTCCTTCAAACCATCTTTACTATAGCAGAGGCGTTATACAAGTGTTTTTCTCCATATGTTCTCTCAAGATTTCAGGCTACCTGCTTTCCTCAGCAGACTTCAAAGGTTTACCTGCCATTTCTTCTCGAACATACCATCATGGCCATCATGTTTTCATACACCCGGCTGCCTTTGGGTGCTGCCCACACTGCAACTCTAACCATGCAGCCTCAAGAGCTTCTTCGTGTCCCTGCCAGTTTGAGCCACAGATTTCAGAATCAAACTGTTATTATCTTATTTGAGTGAAATATATCCCTTTTATGGTTCTCAGCCTCYGTCACACAGTTATTGCATTTTTTTGATAGCTCAAGATACATTTATATCAAACTGTGTGCCTGAGTTTTGAAGTACTAACACTGCTGTTACAGTAATTTGGATTTGCCCAATAGCAGCATGTATCATTGCTTTCTAGGCAACCACCCTGCCCAGAAAAAACAGCATTTGGCTTGCTGCTGAAAAGCAACTGCTGAAAGCAGATCAGGGTCTAACACTTTTTGCTTCAGCTTCTGGTTGACCAAGGCAAAGTAATGCTTTTTCCTTGTCGTGGCTGAATGCGCCAGCCATAGAACTATTGCTGTGTAAGGGGTGAACATTTGGCACCTCTCTTTCTTTCTCTGACTTCTACAGCCTTGGGTTTCATTCCAGTATGGGCTGGAAAAAATCGCTGACATCTGGAAAACAAATCATGACACAGAAACAACCTGCTCCCTTATTAAATGCCATGAAAATGTCTAGTCTGAAGCCTGCTAATGAGCCTGTTAAGGGCTCATAGTTCCACACATGGTGAACCTCTTTTATAGACAGCTTTTAGGTAGAACAGATTTCAGGACAGAAAAAAAATCCGTGCTAATTCCCAAGAATCAAGTGCCATGTTTAAGCATACACTGCTAGCCTGGCTTAGAGCGCAGTGAGGGCAAGGCTTACAGAACAGGGAGTCTCAAAGACTCCATTCAGTCTCTTATTATGAGTCTTTACAAACCTTTCACACACATCACTATTGGCATTATTTTCTTGCAGCTATTTAGGGGCTTACTTAATACTCTAGAAAAAAAATCCCTGCCTTTTAGGATGAGCTTTCTTAGACGTTTTCTCCTGAAAAAGAATATACTGGGAGGAAAAAAAAAAAAAAAGAAAAGGCAATCTTACGTGAGTAATTTCTGGATGAGGACACGTATCAGTAGGAGGAGCATGACAGAGTTTTTCATAAACGCACTTGCTTGGCTTGCCATCTTCCTCACACCAGACACACTTGTAGGCAGGATCAGCCGCAAGGCATAAACTGCAGTCACTTCGTCCATAAGAGCAGTTGTACAGAGTCACTGAAATAACAATGGTAAATGCACACTATGCACTTAACTCCTGAATGATACTAAAAGAAAACTTTATTTCTGACTATACAGAAAAACTTCAAAAAACTTCAAAATCATCTGCAGGCAGACTCCAAGAAAACTGCTGTGTAGAACCCAAACCTTTATCACTCAGGCTTTGTCAAAGCATTTAAATACTAAGTTTTTTGTCCAAGTATCTGCAACGAACCTGACTATGCATCTGTTCAAAGACAAATAAACAGGTCTTCCTGGTGCACTGGAAAGGAATGTCCGCAGGGAAAGGTGCAAGTCTCACATATGTGTCACTACAGGCAAACATCAGCTGGCATGGAAACTCTGCCAGCCATTTGGACCTTTTCAAAATCATCACTAAAATCTGAATAGAATAGAGAGTTAACACTTCATTAAGTGTTATCCTTTCTCCAAGTTAATACTTCATTTCTGCAGGTCTTTACTTACATCTCTGGAGAAAGCCAAACTTTCTACTTGCTTTTGTTTCCCCTTTTGCCTTTAATTGTCACCCTGTTGTAAGCTTTATTCCTTCAGCAGTGTGGCTTAATTCTACTTCTTCAGAAGCAAGAGATTTGTTGTGACAGTCAGGCCTCTATTATTGATGAACCATGCACTAACTATCCTAGACACTAAGCTTATCTTGGCCCCCATTGGTCTTCTAGAACAATGCAGAGTCACTGAACAAAATTAATTTTCCCAAATAAACACAAGCCTTGAGATGTAGCTGTGTGGTTCAGCACTATAAGGAAAGCCTGAATTTGCAAGGAAGCATTTGGAGATGCACTTGAGAGCTAGCTCAGAAGAAAATGAACAGGCTGAAAAGATGCCATATATTTCTCTAGGGGAAGCATGCATGTTGCACAGATAACTCAGCTAGTCAGCCCAGGAGTGCTGTGATTCCCTGGGCAGCTGAGTTGATTATAATAAAAAGGAGTTCTTGCCCACTTGTCTTCCTGCTCCTTCCCTTCATCTCTGCTTCTCTCTGCCCTTGGGCTGCTCTTTTTCTGGACACAGTCTCTCCCTCTGTCATCAAGGCTTGGCTCTCGTTGGGTCTGTTTGTGAATTGACTTAACTTACTAGAACAGCAGAAAACTATCCAGGTTTCCTCCCGTGCTCTCTCAAGAGTTAAATGTGTGCACAGATGGGAGTGGGGAGTAAAAGACAGAGAATAAACACCTCCTTTTTCCCATGGTGATGAGCTGTTTTATGTGCTCACTAAATCTCACGAAACTGTGCCCTTACAGTGAGATTCAGCAAGTAAACTGGGGTAAACAGATATGATCAGAGGTGTGGAAGAGAAAATAGAATAATCCATTTGAGACTGCAAATGGCAAAGGCCATCAAAAATGTCTGTTTCCAGAAGGCACACTCTGATACTTTCATTCTCAGAGGAGCAGGACACTAGGAAGGGCACCAGCAAAACAATCCTCCAGTCACTAACACTTCAATGCACTATCCTCCTAGATATTCTCCTAGATAAGAGCAGCAGCAGTAGCTTTTGATATCTAATTCCAARAGGCTACCACATCAGATTCCTACAGAAATGAAAAAATAAAATGAGAACACTGCTTTACCACTATTTTTCTGCAATGCTCTTTTTTCCTTGTTAGGCATGAACAATATTACAGATGTCCAAAATTTGGCTACAGTCTCTCTGCCATTTGCATGAGAGTGGACAACCTGTCAAGGGCAGTTCTTCTCTAAATGCTGTATATTTAAAAATCTCCACAGTCATTTTCACAGACACCATCTTTAGTAGAATAAAAAAATTTTTTTTTCTTACTCTTACACTGAAGAGTTAATACAGAAGGTAAAGCTGATCCAGATTTTAACCTTTCTTGCATCTAATCAGCATATCCACTTGATTTCAAGTAGCTTTACCAAAACAAAACTAGTCGAGACATCGTTGAAGGTGTATATAAAGCTGAGACACTTTGACGTTTGTAACAATAATCAATGAGAAAAAACATCTATTTGACTCAACTCCAATCTTGACTTTACAAGGAATCGATGAACACAAGCTAGGAGCAGCACCATTTGCTTTATATATTGAGCAGGTCAATATGTAAGTCACTGTAAGTTAGTTTAAGCAACAAACATAACTGACATAGTATTTTCAACAGTTTGTGTATTAACTATTCACTCTGTATGCTGGATGTGAATCCAGTGCTGGGGAAAACTAGCTGACTGACAGCCCTGGTGGGTTACTGTTTTCTTTTGTGAATAGAAGAGACAGCGCAGACAGCAGCCAGGAAAAGCATCCTCACTTCTATGCTGCAGATTGCTTTCACATGAACCAGAGCACTTTCCTAATCCGGCACTCAAACAGGTTGTTCCTGCACAGCCACTCAAACAGGTAACGTTGTTAAACAAATCTTCCTTTTGCTTTTTAAACCCTGCATTACCAACCCATATCCCCATATGGCCACCTGGCAAGGCAAGGGAATACACTTACTGAATTACTTTACTATCCCTCATTGAATGGACAGGGATTTTCATGCCATCCTTTGCTAAACAACATTAACGCTGTAACATCTTGAAGTCCCTCACATCCAGATGCATAAATGCAACACAGAAAACTAGAGCCTAAAAGCACTGAACACTCCCCTTGTTCACTGATCACCTCATTAAATGTACCAGCAGCAAGCCACTCATTAGATTCAGACTCTTATCCATCACCTTGAGATACCAGCTGTGAAATCATTGATAAAAAGGACAAAGGATAAAAGCGATATATTGGATTTCATACTGCTCAGAACCCCTGATGGCTAGAGATGTAAAAACGCTATCGTAACTTAGTACTCACTAAGTGTTTTATATAAAAGAAAGGTTTCTTTTACTGGCAAGTTCAAATGTGCTTCTCAGCAACTCCTGCACACCCAAAGTCAATTCTTTTCAAGGTACATA
The DNA here is from genome assembly GCF_003343005.1 of Rhea americana. Classification (NCBI taxonomy): domain Eukaryota; kingdom Metazoa; phylum Chordata; class Aves; order Rheiformes; family Rheidae; genus Rhea; species Rhea americana. Next base: position 306,005 of record NW_028186431.1, read on the forward strand.
AAGACCATTATGCTCTGGACTTCAGATGACAAGGAAATTTTAAAGTTGGAGAGAATTTGGATAAAAAACTTTTATAATAAAAAGAGAAGAGACAGTTATTGATAGTTTTTCCTTCCGTTTTTGCAAGAGCTCTCTATTTTGATCTGAATGATATCTTTTCTTTAATAACTTAGCTACTACTTTTAGCTTTTTTCCAAGCTGAGAAATAGATGTTGGGAACATTTGGTCAAAATTCTGCAATTTTAGAAAATGTAATCTTTAGAATGTAAATTAAGGCACTGTGAGATTGCAGTATGACCTCCTCAAAACATTCACACCACATCTTCTTTTAAGTGCTTTCAGCATTGCATACAGAACCATAGGGAAAACCTTCTAAAAACACACTTCTCTGCGGCTTATGAGAAAGGGAATCAATTAAATACTGTACAGATGGAAAAATACGGTCTGAAGATTTAATTCACAGGGGAAATTACTTGGAGGTAATGTTAGTTCTCCTGATGTTGACTCATCAGCTAAGTAACAAGCATGTTGCCTGGCAGTTTTTGCAAGATTATGCCTTAAACTTCAATCCAAAGAACTGTAAGGTCGGTCCCAATTCCCAGATACTGCTCCACTGGTTTTAAGGGACCTTCTCCACTCAGCTCTGGACTAGGCCCACAGACATAACTGCTTCATCATTAAGTTGAAAGAAACAAAAAGAAACAAATAAGCAATTTCTGTCAGAGATTAAGGTTTTATTTGTGCTATAAAACACTTAACATATTGTTTGTCGCCATAGAAATAAATGAAGTAAAAAGATGAAAGAACGTGGAATGCTTCTGTGTATTGTGGATTGCCAGCAGACATGAAGACTGCAGAACTGTCACTCAAGAGCTGAGACACAGTTTATAGTTCAGATTTCAGATGAAGTCCATAGCAGTGGCAGTAAGAAAGATTACTTTTCTGCTAATGGAGGGAGCAAGTYCATTGTACCTTTCAGAGAGTCGCAAAGGGAAAAGGCCACTTAAAATCCAGCTACTGAAGTACTTTTTAACAGTAGCATTATAAACTTCACTATTAGGATTGCTTTTCAGAGTAAAATCAAATTTGAAAATACCGGTAAATTTATAAATAGCGTTCAATATAAAAAACACTGGCGTTTCATTCATGAGCTTAGTATTTATAACACTTGTTTTCTCAAGACTGGTAATGCTGCTAAGACAACATTCTTACCTTCAAAACTCCAAAATTTATGAAAGAACAGATTTTCATTTAGTCTAATCTACTGCCCTTTAATCCTGTATTTCACACTTACCCATCAGTTTGCTGTCAATCTTGACCTCATCTGCTCTTATGGATAAGTTTAGTTGTAAGGTTTCATTTGCACTATAGGAGAACTAGAAAAGAGGACAGAGTAAAGACATTTATGTTTTCATTTTGCAAAGTTAATTTTATGCGTCTCATGATTCTTAATAATCAGAGCTGTGAAGGTTTTCGAAACTATCCCAAACCTGGTACATATGGTCTGTTATTTCTTCTTGGCCAATTATATTCACAGAAAAATGTTTTAATGAAGCTAATCCTTCACAATCAGAATTTTAAAGTACCAAGGGAGAGCAATATCTGAATACCTACTGAATCATTACTTTTCATTAATTTAATTTACGTTTGGTTATAAGCATTCAAGTAGCTAGGGTACTGTACAGTTTCAGTAAAAATAGCTGCTGGGCCTGCTGTGCTCTTCCTTCCCATGCCATCTGGCCCCACTATTTGCGTGGACACAGCAGACTCCCACCACATGGTGGGGAAAATCTCTTGCATCTTTAGCAGTGCAACCCCCTCATTACAGCCAAAGCACAAGGGTCACATGCTCCAAGACACAAGCTTCTGCTAGGGTTGAAAAAGACAGCAGCAATATCAACAGGTGGGAAAGAAAAAGAGCCAAGAAAATATAAGGGCTTTATAAAGTGTATGYTTCGTGCCAAGCTCAAATGCTGCATAAATGCTAATTAGTTCTCTGAGCTAAGCTTGTTAATAAGCTTGTAAGATTAAATTTACAAGCTTAAAAAAGGTTAAAGTCAGAATAATATTTGTGAACCTAACTTTGAACCTGGTAACTAGGCTACTATTTTGAATGTTATTTTCTTTTTTCTGTTAAACAAACCTGAGTGAAAGATGCATAGCTCGCTATTACACAAACATACAGTTACCATTTTTAAAAATGAAAAAAAAGGTAACAAATTAGTGTGTGGAGAGGGAGAACTATGAAATTCTCATCTTTTATCCTTGATGATTTCACCAGACTGCATAAAAAATAATAAAAAAAAGAGCAATCACCCAGAATTTCTCCAAGGATAGTTTAATAAATCCATGAATGGCATACACAAAGAAATCAAGGAAGAAGGCACAGGGCTTTAAGGAGAGACCCCAGGAACTTCCAGCCAAAGTTGCTGCCTTTGACCACTAATGCCAAAGGAGWCTCTTCATGAGAGATTATTTTTTACCTCTAACAGAAATGAACATTTCTTGTATGGTTCTGGACACATGTGGGTGTCCAGTGTCCAGGACTAGAAGGACTGAATATATTCGGTAGGCAAAATATACTTTTGCATTTACCTCTTTAGTCATGAATGAGAATTTTCCCTCATCTGATTCATCAACTGGAGCTTCAAATTCAAATTGGCTGTTTCCAACCACAAATATTTTATCCTATGGAAGAGAAAAGTTCAGCTTAGAATCCTTTCAGCACCACGAAGCGTAATAAAGTAAAATCACCAAGCAATATYCTGTTGAGCACTGGAAGTAATAAGATCAAATGGAGAAGGCTAACCTGTTTAAAACCATCACCTGCAAACAACACTAACAAACCTTCGAGCCAGCACAATCTGCTATTTAGCTGCACCCTTCTAGCCCTTGTTCAAAGGCACAAKCACCACAAATAAAGCAAAGGCACAGCACTCAGTTTCAGGGAGTAGTAAGAAAAAGCCAAGAATGTGAATACTGGGTAACTTCACACATTGGATGTGTTATTAACAGAGCTGTGTGAGAGCTGCACTATAAGGTTTTCTCGGTAGGGAATCTGGGCAGAGCAGGAATGTAAGAACTGCACAGGAAATTGGAACGCACATCTCTCAAGCCTTGTCGGCTTTATTTCTTCTGCCTCCCCAATAGTGGAAAGAAGCGACCTTTCCCATTGCCCCTTGACTACTCCAGGATGGGCAGAGGACACAAGAGAGCCCACCAAACGCTGAGGCTGAGCATGTGCCCGGTTAAGCATGTGCTGAACCAAGCCATGGGCCTGGCTCCAGCCTCTGAGAGGTTTATGTTATAGAGGGAGGAAGACCTTCCTTCTTAGAAGCCGCACATAGAAAATGAGCTTACTGAAAAGTCTTCCCTGAAAGTTTTACAGCCCATTCTGTTTTACAGAAAATGTGTACCTCCTCCAATTTTTAAAGCACCTTATAAATCTCGTTTCCTGAGAAACACTGCCTTGCTTTCTTTATTCTGCATTTCAATATATCATGTATTTTTCAAAAGTGTTTAAAATCTGTTGCTGCTGCTGTATAAAGCTTCCCCACACGCTTAACAGAACGCATTGGGAATGGAGGGAAGCTTATGTATGTGGCAGCTGTCAAACTGGAGTGAAACAAAATTAGGAGTTGCTAGACTATCAAGCAGAAGGCTACAAAGCTTCCATTCATTAGTCTGGGTGCAAGAAAAGACATGTAGCAAACACTGAGAAGTGGGTTATACATCAGACACACAAGACAAAGGCAAATCCCAATGTAAATTACTGTTATCTAAAATACTGGAAGGGCTAATAAGGTTATCTTGACGTTGGTACATCTGTTTCTTCTATTGTGTCAGTCTTCCAGGGACTCAGCTGGGGAATCTTTCTTAGAAGTTGCATGCCATACAACTGAGCAGTACTAAACTTTCCTCTGGTGCCTCTCTCAATTGCTTGTTCCAGAYGCGGCTATTCCCAAGAAAACGATGATAGCTTGGATTCACTTTTATTTGCTACTGAAATATTTTCAGAGACAGGAGGGGCAGAAAAACAGTCAACAACTCTTCTTTTAGTCTACTTCTTCAAGTGTTCATAGGTTAAGAGAAGCATAAAGAAACTGTGAGCTTATTCTTCCATTGTCAGTTCTGCAATGGCAGCTCTAGAAGCTATCTATCCACTTCTCTTACTCACTGTGAAAGCCCAAACCCTCACTGCTAATCCCTTTCTACAAGTAGAGATGCTTACACACGTTATGTTGGCTAGTACACTTATACATCCATACTTAGACAGGCTGTGCTTTGCCCTTTTAAGCAAGGCACAGATTAAATCAAGGTAATGGAGCTAGTATTCCAAAGTGACAACAGAACATTTATTTTTGTTTATCAACTTTTATCTAACCAAAATTGTTGGCAAGGAAAGCAGCAGGAAAATATACCTCCAAATAAGCTATTATGCCCAGCATATCCTACAGCAAAATCATTCCACACTGGAAGCCTTGTGCTATGTTGGGCCAAGCCTCATGCTATATAGGGGCTTYGGGCTAAGCCCTGAAAAAGATCCATCCTTATACTTTTCCTGAGCCTGCCCACTATGAGAAGTTTACCCAAAGGCTGAACATAAGTTATGCCTTTACYCAAATGAACTTTTAGTAATCAAAGTTACTGCTTCAGCTAGCATCACCTGATACGAAGGAACACCTGTAGGGTTACCACTGTTTCATGCCTTTTATATTTATTTTCATGTGAACTTAGMAGTCTGTACACACAGCTGTTAGTAACTGTGTGTGCCCTTCAAGTCCTGGCAGTGAAAGTGTTGTTATTTTGGTTTAAAAATGAACCTTTGCACCAGGATATACAGGGCTGCTCCCATGACAGTGATATTCCCACACGGCTCTTATTTAAGAAAAATTATTCTAACATCATTTGACACACACTTCTCTGTGGTGGCTTTCCAGCCTAGGGCCTATACATTTATTTCACTTCTTACAGAGACTTGAATTCCATATAAGCCTTCCTGGATCCCGGTTAAACAAATGCATACAAGGTCTGGTCTGTAGGCAAACTGTTTAATACTGCTGATAAAGCATTCAAATCCACCATATGAGTCTGGCATTGTTAAATGTAATTACTCACAGGAAAAAGAGGCAGAGACATTTGCTTTTCCTTTTGTCTACTACTACATAAAGATTAAAGTGCTTATTCACAGAATGATAAACTARACACATGAGACCAGTTTTTTGGGGTTCCTTCTGCTATTTCTCCTCTGTGGAGAAAGAGGGTCCTCTAGAAGGCAAATTCAGTACATCTATATTATGCTTCTGCTCTGAATTTGTTCTTGAGAGAGAATAGGCTCTTCCACTTATTATCAAGGGAGCAGAGAAAGATTTTCCTCTTGTGCATAAAATCAGTTTGTCAGCTCTTTACAATGCTAAACAAAAGAATTCTGCGTGAACTCTTTTGAATTCTTCCTTTGGGTTTAGATGCCGCAGCTCCATTTGCTAAGGACTGTGTGTGCCATATCTTGCGCAGGGCATTGGTCAGATCAGACTTGTTTTTCATCCCAAAACTCACGGTCATTCCGTCAATGACCACCCCCCAGTCACGTCAGATAACAGAAAAAAATTCACCAAATTACATCTCATTGTTTACATATATTTTAAGACCTTCCAGCAAAAATGCTTATTTTTGAACATATGTTTGTATACTATATGTTATTTCAGTGTTTACAAGTTGCTTATTAACCTTTCCCTGAACACTTTCTTCTTATATTGTCTTTAGACTGCAGATCTGCTTACGCTTTTTCACCCTTGGCAGGCGTAGCAGAGGTGAGAGAAAGACTTTGTAAGCTATACAGCACTTCAATTCGGCAAAGGGAAAAAAACTCTCAAAAAACAAGCACCTTCTTTCCCTCGATAAATGGCGAGTAGTTTAAGCAATCAATGAATTTGCCAGTGTATCTATCATCAATTCATATTTACACAAAGACGCTGTAGAAACAAACAACAGAAACTAACAGTGCTGGAATCATCATCYAAAGAAAAGAAGTGATTTTTAAGCTTCACTTTTATCAAGCTAACAATAACATTTATGCATCAACTACTTTATAAAACAACAATTAAAAGCTTGCAGTTAAATTTTGGCTTTCTGAAAGCTTTTTAATTGACTTTCTGGAAGCAAGTATTGAGCAACAGAAACCTTTGCTAGAGCTCAGCAAATACCAGATCTTCTGATTTGATGGTCAAAGAAAAAAAGACTGAACAAAAAGTCATTTTACCCAGACTAAAAACATTTAATTTCTAAGTGTGTCTTTTTCATTTGAAAAATGCAAACTGAAGTAAGCACATTGAATGATGTTCCTTTAGAACCAAAAAATTCAGACATTTCATTGGAAAAAGATATGAAACATTCAGAYGTCCTAAATTTCCCCTCTTTTCATTAGCTGAAAAAAATAATTGCAAAGGTATTTTAGTAGGTCCAACTGATATTCTTTAGAGAATTGTCTAATAGCTACACTAGTTTGTCCAGCTCCAACTCTATCCYTGTGATAGCTTCTCATTTAGAAACCACACCACAGTAACCAGCATTATATCAAACTTAAATGAGCAGCTCTTTTCCTTCTTTAAAAATAATTAAGACAGAGATTACCAAGGAATACAGATGCTAATGCTTAAAGGACAGGTGTGACTGGAGTTCGAGTGGAATTCAAATGGCAGCTTCAAATTAATCTGTTTACCTGATAATAAGCTAGATGTCTTCCCTCAAAATACACCATTGTCTGGTATTCCATAGGTATTATTGGAGGACTAGGTTTTAGAAACTGTGGGCATTCTTCTTCCTGGGGAGATAAACATTTTACACATTATTTGAAATAAAAAATCTTACCAGAACAAGCTTCGTTGCTCTTTGGACAATGAAATTATTGTTCTAAAGAACTTCATGCTTAAAATACAGTGACAGATTTGATTACACCCTTTCAAATTAGACATGCTAAAAATGACTACAGCATATGTCAAAGCTATGGGTGATTATCTTTCCCAGCCTTGAAATCTTGCTCCTCCCATTGAAGTAAAATAGTAAAAYGAACAAAAATATCCTTTCAGGAGCTATTCAGTCTCACTGCTCCTCCTCGATCACACCCTTAAATTCCCACCTCCGCACTGTTAAAAAAAAATCTTACACTTCTGGAGTTAACTTCAGAATCATTTTTATATTCCTAATTTGACCRACTGATCTGAGAGAAGAAGAAAGAAAATATTGAAGTGCTGTAATAAAAAACTAATAATTTTATTTTTAAACATTACCATATTTTGTTTAATCACATCCTGTTTTGAAGAGGATTCCTCACAGATATGTCTCTTCCAGTCCCATTGGCAATTCCATCTATTGCTTGCACACGAATAGCATCTACAAATATAACATGATAGTCATGACAAACTGTCAGGCTTTTTCCTCATTGACAAAAAAAATAAATTAAATTCCATCTTTATTCATGGAGAGTAGCTCAAGCTGCTACAGTATCCTTACTATATTAAGCTGAGAACTTTACAATGAGAACAGTTCAAGAGCCTCCAAAAGCTTCTTTTTTCCCTTTACACATGACTAAGGAAAGACCACCCACTGAGAAGACCACCACATCTCTCAGCATTTAGAAATGATCTTGATCAACCTTTATATAGAAGGTTGAACAATGCGTTGTCTGAGTTGGCTCTGCCTGCCCTGGGGCACAACGTCTCCTGGAGGAGCACACAAGATAACACTGGCAGAGTCAGCTTTGACCATCCTAGCTGAATCCATCATAACCCACATCTGATATTTATGAGTAGGTAAGTGGATGTCCACACAGCTCATCAGCATGTACATTAGCAGCTACAAAAACGGGAACTCAGTGAATTGGCCATAATTATACGTGCCATGAATATTCACATTCCAAGTGTTTTATGTTACCAGTTCACCTGTGCCTGTCAACCATTCTTAACTCCATTAAAACATAAGAAAAAGAATTTGGACACTAGAAAATTCTGAGAGTGCCAAAGGCTTATTTACAAAACGATTCAAAAACTCAGCTGCAAGCTACCTGAAACACAGTTACAGCATCTAAACACTTAAGAAGCTGAAATACTTACGGCTGATTTTCAAAAAGATTCATTGCTTCTTCACAGTCATAAAAAGGATAAGTATATGACGCAAAAAAAATCTTTTTCTCTCCAAAGGTTAGCTGTAATGGAACTGAAACATGATCTATCACAAAAGAAAAAAAAAAYATCTAAGTAGTTGTTGAATTCTTTAGCTCTTGAGTAGAAGGATTTAATGATAATGCTTTCATTATTTGTACAGGATGTAAGTAAACATTTAACTATGCAGTTGACACTTCGGATCTCAYGATCAGTTATGTTTTACATCTATGAGCTCTGTATTCATCCTTAACAAATTTTTCAGTAAATAGTATAGGGAAGAAAAGCATCAATGAAATGTGATAAATGAAAGAAGCAGAATCACAGATAAGCTTTGGATTATGGAAGTATTTCTTCATGGTACTGACATCATATTAGAATCTAAAAAAATAAAGAAAACTGAATAAGTAGAAAATTGAACACATGAAAAACTGGCATGAGAAYAGTCATTTTAAATAAAGCATTTTCTTAAATATGAGTATGTCTTCATGTAAAATTACGTGTTTCATTCGTGGATTAAAATTGTCATCGTCATGTAAATTAAAACAAGTGATCTTTGTGGTTACTGCTCAGGAATGCCTGCAATGCTAAGTTACCACAGACACTTGCAATCTTCAGTTTGCTGAAGTACACGATTTCTCCACRAATGTACTTCTCATCTGAATCACTRCTGAGCTAGAGTGGAAAATTTATCTTTAGAAACTGGTGTTTTTCCCAGCGAAGCTGTCTGAAATACCTCTTGCAGAAATCATTAAGCCCTTGTGACAAGCTATTTCACAAGCTATTGGGCAACTTCAAACTCTGCTTTCCTTGAACAGGTTCTTGAAAGAGCGTGAGCAGCTTGGCTGGAAGTCACCTTTGCCAGTGCTGGGTCCCAATGAAGATTTCAGACTAGTAKACATGCCAGGGGATTTCCTAAAACTGGTACTGCAAGAAAGCATCATTCCTCTCAAGAAATATCCCATTCCCTTTAGAAATGAYCATAGTTGCAGTAAGCTGGCCCTGTCTAAACTCCATAGGGTTTCTTAACAGCAAGCGGATGTCTCTGGATTTGTGGTCACACGCTATTAGGAAACATCACCTGCCTTAATAACTGTTTGTCTTCTGCTGAAGGGTCTGCCCAGCTTCTGAACATCTTCATATTATTTTCTCAACATCCTTTCAAATGGATCCCTCCGTACCAATACTCAGGGATGTATTATTTCTAGATGACTGGCTTACTCCAGTGCCATCCCTGATAGGCTTCTAGTCTCATTGATCATGTTGAAAGATGGCACACTATCATGTTTATCAACCTAGTCTCCTTATGTCTTGCTTTACAAAATATTTAGGCACCATGAATTGGCCCTCAATAAGGGAGTGCTGGTTTAACACTTACCATAACCTGATACCTTCACATAACTCAGCTATCTTAAAACTTAAGAGTGAGATTTTAACTTTGTTGTTCTCTGGGCAAATAAAACTGTATTTTGGCCTGTTTCAGCCTTAAGAGAATTGAAATTTATCTTAAAGTGCTTCAAAGTACTGTTCTGACAGTTCCTGGCAGTTCTGGTACATACAGATCTTTAGAATCATAGAATCAGTAAGGCTGGAAGGGACCTACGGAGATCATCTAGTCCAACCTCCCTGCTCAACCAGGGTCACCTAGAGCATGGTACACAGGGTTGCATCCAGGCGGGCCTTGAAGATCTCCAGAGAAGGAGACTCCACAACCTCTCTGGGCAACCTGTGCCAGTGCTCTGTCACTCTCACAGGGAAGAAATTCCCCCTCACGSTCAGGCGGAACTTCCTGTGCTTAAATTTCTGCCCATTGCCTCTTGTCCTGTCACATGGGACAACTGAAAAGAGTTTGTCCCTGTCCCCTTGACATCCTCCCTTCAGGTACTTGTACACATTGATAAGATCCCCCCTCAGTCTTCTCTTCCCCAGGCTGAAGAGGCCCAGCTCTCACAGCCATTCCTCATAGGGCAGGTGCTCCAGCCCTCTGATCATCTTTGTAGCTCTATGCTGGACTCTCTGCAGTAGCTCCATGTCTCTCTTGTTCTGGGGAGCCCAGAACTGGACACAGTACTCRAGATGAGGCCTCCCCAGGGCTGAGTAGAGGGGCAGGATCACCTCCCTTGACCTGCTGGCARCAGCCTTCCTAATGCACCCCAGGAGACCATTGGCCTTCTTGGCCACAAGGGCRCATTGCTGGCTCATGGTCAATTTCTCATCCACCAGCACTCCCAGGTTCTTCTCTGCACAGCTGCTCTCCAGAAGGTTAAGCAGCATCTCTAACAGCTGAAAGAGCACCTGATGCTTTTGTGATACATAATAATTAGTGTTGTGTTACTGGTTTTATTGCATGTGYCTATGTTTCAAAAAACTACGAACTTGAAGTGCGAATCAAGTGATAGTTAGGAAATAGCACAAGAATTATGGTTAGCAACAAACCTCAAAGCATATAATCAGTGGTTCAGAACCATGATGCAGTCTTTAATTATATGATCACATATTTTTCCACTGGGCTTACTACTGCAGAAGCCAGAAAGAACATAATAAAAGAAAGAAAGGCATTAGGAGAAACACTATGAGAAAGAATAGCCTTGTGACATGGTCCAGAAAACAAGTCACTGAACTACAGCTGGGAAGAGCAAACATTAAACAACAGAATGCAAAACTTTACAGCTAAAGCACATATGCTGCTCTCTCAGTCTCACAGCCAGACCTGAGTAATGTTTTTCTGTTCATCTCGGACAGAGAATAGCACCTCTCTAGCCCCAAGTCCATGCCTCTACCAAATTCCAGTTTAGGTTTCGGCAGAAACACTAGAAATGATAAAGCTTGTAAATATACAAATTTTTGGAGTTTGAGTAAATCTTTTTAAATTAAAGTTTAATTGGACAAAATCAAAGAACAATAGACTATTTGGGGGAAAAGAACTGGAAGAGGAAAAAATCGTAGGAATCTCATATATAAAAAGGTATAACAGAAGCAGCAGGCTATGTTCTTTCCTTTTATTATAAATGAAAGACAGTAGTATTTCTTTACCTTGACCTTTGGGTGTTGGAGGAATCAGATCAGGAGGATTACAGATAACAACTCCTTCTTTTAATTGAGCATCACGGATAGTTTCACCAAATGTACACACAAGCTGGTCACCATCGGTTAATGCTGGCAATGGACTTACAGTCAGTTCCACCTGGAAATAAAATTGTAAAAGGGTAATGTATTTAAAGAAACTAACTAAAGCCCAGTAAGATTTTTGGCCAAAGATATTTCAGCTGCAATTTTTCTTTCTGAAGCTGATATTTTGGYTAGTGCCACAGAAGGTGGTTCTCCTTTTCAATTTTCATTTGTTCCTATCCGCTAATCTTTTCTTCTTACCATTCTACTATTTTTTCCAGGCTGGGTATATGTTGAATTGTCTGGTACAAAATCCTCTTGTCCTCTCAATGCATACCATCAGATCAGGATAAAAGTGTCTATACASACACATCCTCAGCCTTTTGCTTTTTGCTGTCCTCAGCATGCAGATCAGCAACAGTAAGCAGAGTGGTTAGCACTTAAATCCTGATGACCTTAATTAAAATCACATTAATCTTAGTGGACAATGAAAACARGGCAGGATGGGCTGGAAAAGCTGGGGTTTGAAAAGGCTGCAGACAAAAGTGGCTTCCTCAAGACCGTATGTACGTGCAGAAGAAAACTGGGATCTACTGAAGTGGCATAGAAAAGAAATWATGAGAAAGTACTGGTGAGGTTGTTACTGATATTTTCCTTGAGGAGTTTCAGTGTGCATTTGAGAAATTAAAAGCAAAATAACAAGACAAAACTTAGAAAAAAAACAGGAAAAAATTTAAATGAAATCTTGGATGCTGTCCTTGATTTAATTCCTCAGGCATATTAATTATACAGTTTTAAATTTTCCATTTTATACTGTATTATTTTACCRTATGTGCTTTGCTGTTAACGGTGGAAATTACAATCACCCCTTTCCCATTGAAATTGGTGCATAATGTTGTGAGCTGCAAAACTTTTGCCGAATAAAGGAATCATGAGGAGAAGTGACATTAGTGATATCACAGGTAGCATATAAATGCTCATTTGAAGTTATGTTTCAGGTTTCTTTTTCTTTTTTCTACTTTGGCCTAAGATCTTGAAATGAGACACCAGAGACTTGTCTACACATACACAGAGATGCTCGAGAAAGTTGATCTGAAGTAAGAAAAGGTGTAGATTTGAAGTGGATCAATTACATTCCACTAATAGTTTTAYTCAACATAGAAATGGTCTTAACATAATGCTGTTCACATCACTTAGAAATGGAATTAAAACTGATTTGAATTAAAGTCTCCTTATTTCTGATTAAGAGAGATTAAAATTTATTTAATAACTTTACTCAAAATTAATCTGATTTTACTTGCTGAGCATCCCAAAGAAGTCTTGAGCCTGCACCAGGTGCTCCATTTGGAATCAGTGCAAGCAATGACACCCTGGTCACACTTTGAATACTGCTCAGCCCTGTTGCCACAGAGCTGTTTTGCATGCTGAATTTACCCTCTCCATGTATCCAAACTTCCCTGTGTAGGGAAATCCACTATTCATTTTAAAGGCATAGCTTCCGGCTTTGCTGTTTACTTCAGTTTATGCTCAAGTGAGCTGAGAGAGGATGTAAGGGCATGATGAAATCTGCCCTATCAATTACCTTTCATGGGTAATATAACATTGTATAACACTTTCACAATATTCAGACACATGTAAGCAGTTTGTCATCCATACTAACATCATTTTGGTTTACAGAGAAGGTCAAAAAGAGCATTTCTTAGAAGAAAACATGAACTGCAACCTGCAAAAACAGCAGGTGAGGAAGAACATTGTGAGAAACATCAAAGRCTGAGGAACTCAAAACATAAAATTGTATTTTGAGTCACCACTGAATATAAAGAAGCGTAGATACCCATTTTCCTGGCAGTCAGATCAACATGCTCTAAGAATGTATAGGGAAAGCACCTTCTTGTCATACCTTAGCAGGGGTTGTGCGACTCATATTTCGAGGGTCAGCACTGATGATAGTCATGCACGTTCCACTTGGACTCCACAGCCAATGGTTCTCCTTATCAGCTGTTTCACAGTCTGCTCTCTTTGTGCACCTGATAAAACAGGAACAAAAAGCAACATTATAGCAGGACTCTGCTTTCTCTGAACTATGCAACATTTTCACCATTAGAGACTGAAATCACAAGACAAGATCACAGGGAATTTGCTTTAATATTGACCATTTGTGTTGCTATTAGAGTTTTTAATACTGATGAAATAAGTATTAACATGGCTTTGAGATATCAAAAAGTAAATGGGGGAAAAAATACATATGATATTTTGTACATCACCTAGGATTAGACAATCCAAACCAACAGACAAGCAATATTTAACACAGCATCAGGAAAAGAACAGAGCTTTTGCCAGATCATCTGTAATTAGGCTGATTAATTTTCACTTTGATATATGGTAAACTCCTCAATGAGTGAGCACTGCCTGCTGTTTCTGTAGGTCAGATGTACCAACATCTGTGTGCTGGCAGTAATAAATGCCCGAGCCATGAGAGGAAAAGGCAACAGAGAAGTACTGCTGGGGGTGCATGGGCTTGCAGATAGCTCCTGCAAAACTGCGCACTAGGGAAGTAGCAGTGGAAGGTTTCATTCACTACAGCCACTGCTAAAAATCTCTGTGCCAGGGCACCTTTAGGCTTCCTTAATCACTACAGGAAGGCAACAGCGGCTATGCACCCTCACTAAAAATACTGGGAGATCTTCCCAGCTCGCATTCAGGAAGGACAGAAGGAAGAGATGCTGGAAGACAGAAACTGCACATGTGGCTACAAAGGCCCGGCCGAGTGGGGGGAGCAGTTTCATGCATACTCTTTCATTCTGTGCAGTGCTTAGGAGACAACTTGCTAGTATTTCTGGCTGCTATTACAAAAGACTATTAAGTCAGGAGCTTTAAAACAGTACAATTGCTGCACAGTTCTGTCAACTCTACCCTTAAGGATATTACTTATGTACAGAGCCCACATCCATATAACAAATCTCTAAACACACAAAAAAGTAGTGCGTGTGATCAYGAGACAAAATTTGGAGTGGTTGAGGAAAACATGAGAAATAAAGACTTCTTTTCTTTTGAGGGGAAAAAAATGTAAAAATTCATGTTTGCCTGTTCTCAGAGACCATTAATGCTTCAAGATATTGAGGTCAGTGGTCATATCAGAAACCTGAAGGGAAAACTAGGGAAAATTGCCTTTTGTATGATATATGACACAGCCTTCAACTCCCAGCAGCCCAGGAGGAGTTCAAGTTGCATATTCCAAATCCCCAGTTTCATACCCACGCTAACTGAAGCCCAGGCTTAAGAGTTACAGTATATTACATAAACCKATACGCAATGCATAACTTACTCTGCAGTGCTCAGTATTAGGCTTTGCATYGGGCTGTTAGGTAACTTAATGCAATAGTTCACATTTTTAGAGAGGAAGCTAGAAGCCTGAAATTCATCTGCATACTATAATTAAATAGCCCCTTTGTTCCAACTGCAAGGACTCAGAAACATGAATTCCCAACTGCTCAAGCCAAGGGGTTAATTAACTTAGTAGTCAAAAAGAGAGCTGTAAGACTGCTTTTCCCTCTCCCCACACCCATCAATGCCCAGTGTWAAGAAGAGACATTCCAGAATTGTTCTGTACTGTCCTAGTTTACGTATGTTTGAATATTAATTCAGTTAACCTCCACAGATAAGTCAGTCAAACACCAGTTCTGTTCTGGTAAGAGTTCAGCATAGCTACACCTCTTGACAGATCACATTTATATAAAATCAGTACTTCAGACACGAACTGTCCTTTCTTTTCTACTCTCCTCTGTACTTTCCTGCTCTACGTAAAATATATGCTATATTTTCTGAATTTTAAATAGGGAATATTCCTTTAATTTCTGGGTGAATATTTGACTGTATTGTTCAGAGAGTTATAAAACATGCAGTTATAAGATGTATACTAATTTTCAGTACCAGCAGAAATATATATACTTTCTCAAACTAATCAAATCTGCAGAAGGCAACAGGGACTTTTTTGTGTGCATACAAGACTGAGAGTAGTGTTTGCTTGCTAAAATTAAATCTCTATCAGGAGCACAAGGCTGAGTACAAAAAGCTGGATTTGAGATGCAAAGCAGAACCCAATGTATGCATCAAATTTCAAACAATATCACACATGAAAAAAACCCACACAACTCACCTGCCCTCTCTTACACACCAGCCACAGTAAGGGTCCTTTGCTTGAGCACACTTTTCACAGTCTGAGTACTTGTGACAGTCCTGTACAGGAAGTCGATACACCTAGGGAACCAAAAGCACGAAAAATTGTAGTATGTCTGAGGAAGACACAAGGAGACTGAAAGGTTAATGAATAGGATTGTTCAACACTGTTGCCTGCCACAGCAGAAGACTTGACCTGGTACTACTAGGATCAGAGCTCAGTTTGATTTTAACAAAATCCATATGAACCAATCTGCTCATCCCCCCTGCTACCTTTACTTAACAAAATCAAAGTTTACACATTTCCTGCTCTTTTTTACTGCACGTATTCTTTAATCTCTCTCCAAAGTAACACTGGATGTTTTTCTAACCCAGGATCTTGATGTCTTAAAAAACAGTTTTTCAGTTCCTCCAGATTATGTTAAGTTACTTCTAGAAATCCACAGAACAGACACTGCACAAACATCTCTTCTAATTCAAGAAACAGCTACTGCAGGAGGGATGCTTTCAAATGGCTAACTAGCTAGGTCATTTCTTAACCAGAAAATCCTTTTCTCCCTATAGTTAGCACTGTGATAAAATTGTTCGGTAATGCATCCATAYATGGCATTTTTGGCTAGAAGCATTTTAGAAAGCTTGCAAGCACATCAACGCCAGGGTGCTCGGGGGTGCTGCACTTCTCCACTCACAACCCTTGTGCCATGCAAAAGATTTAAGAAAGAAAAGAAAGAAAAAGGAAACAATTGCGACAGGAAGCAGCAGGGAAAACAGTGCCATCATTTCTCATACCCTCAATAAATACATGGCTTCTGATTTTGCTTTCCTGTGGTGGTGAGAATAAACAATTTTGTTTCTTTTTGGCATACAGAAGAACGAGCCAGCATACAGTCATCCCTCTTAATTATGCCGGTGAAACTGTGCAAGAGGGAGTGGGGGATGCTCCTCCTGGTGTTATGGATCACTGTTTCAGTTTTAAAGAGCGCAAAAAGTTTAGCAGCATGACCTGCAAGACAGAAGCTTACTTTTTCTACCTTTTTCTTTCATTTAAAGCAGCAGGCAGTTACAAAGTTACTTCAAAAGTCTGAATTTGGCCTTTCTTCCACACTAGGAAAGTTCAGTCTGACTCAGTTAAGGAAAAAGTCAGCATTTGATAGTTTTCATTTAATTACTTAGGTGTTCCTTTTCAACACTCTTCTCCTACTTCTTTTTCCTTCCATAGATTCTTATCTAACTAGAGCTGAGTTACTGGAACACTGTTTCACTAACTGGTACCCCTCTCGTGAGTAATTCAGTACCAATGAATGGCTTTTTTATGACAAAGTATTTGTTTCATAACTCTGGCAGGCAGAAACAAGCCCTAGAGTCTCTCCAAGTTTTATGTAAACTTAATGGACTTTAAAAAATAGCTGCTCAGTCTTCAGTCAGCTTTGAAATGCAAAGAATCTAACTGTAGAGATTTTCTAATTGACATTCCTAATCAGAGAGATTGGTAAAAACTTAAACAAGCAAACGAACTAGTAACAATGCTAAGTGACTGCCCCAGGCTTCTGTTTTATTCCCAGCTTGATAGCTATCATAAGGAATTTGAGATTCAACCCTTTCTGTTTACTTATAATGAAGTAGAATAAGCAGTGCAGGGGGAGCGCAGTCTTTTCCAATTTCCCCTTGAAGCTGCAAGGGGCTTCTCCTAATCTCCGCATGAGCCCCGGGAGCAGCACGGGGAAGGGAGGCTGACTCGTGAAACACTTTGCTCTCAGCCACCCATGGCTACTGACACAGCCGAGGGAGGCASAGGAGAGAGGAGGAGAAGCAAAACGGGAAAGCGAGCGCTTATTTCTCTGTGAATCTAACCTCTGTATGATCCTTCTCCTTATTTTCTCTGGATCTGATTTCCTTKAAAAGGCTGCTTCCAGCTATCACCCATCACAACATTACTTTCACTTTCGCTCAAGYGCCTGCAGAGCCCAGCATTTCATTTCTGCCTGCCGAGGCAGGCTGCATCTGCCAGTTAGCTTAGTATTAAGCATGCACATCAGCACAGCTATCGTGCCCTTTTCTTGTTTGCCTTTTTCAAATAACTCCAAACCATTTTAACTCCCAGGGCAGGCTTCTGATATATCTATTCCCACAACTCCCGGCTCTTCTTAAAACAGAAGCGCACATTCCAACATTTATTCTTCTCCCTTCGCTTGTGTCACTTTATAGCTTCCAGCGATTAAGGCGCTCATTCTCCTTCCATCTATCTAGTTCCAGAAGTGGGTGGGACGGTTCCTTGTAATTAACTCCTGAAGATGACAGTAATGTAATGCCATTACAGAGCTCCCAAGCTTAGTTATTCATACTTACGCTGAACAGATTTTGTAAAAGAAAACTATTATACATATTATTCAGAAATTGCAGTGGCTAGGAGAACTATTTGGAAAAGATTAAACTGAGTACTTTCTTTGGCAGCAAATTGCCACTCTCTAAATTTAAACATTGTAAGGATAGAATTATTTCTCCAAATTTTCTCTGAAAAATTAGGCTGTGGCCTGCCTAAATGYTGCCCTTTTGGGCAGACTATAACCAGAAAACTTGTCTTCCTTCAGGGTTGCTCCCATCCTTCAYGCTACTCAGACACTCTTGAATAGCCTGCTAGGGACTTTGGGGCTTGCAAACAGTGTGCTAATTTGTCAAATAGGGTGCCAGGCTGTCCTGTCTTTTGTGGAGAATTTTGAGATTTGGAGTGCTGTTCTGAATCTGAATGTAAACCAGATTAGAAGTATCAGCTACTCCCCAACATGAAATAGCCTCTCTCACACACTGGTGTATTATTAAATGCTTTATCAGTTACTAATCTGGCATGTTTTCCAACATGGCTTCTAGACTGAAAACCTTCAGCTAGAATATAGCATTCCCACAGCAGAAATCTGAATCCTTCTGTAAAATAGAAACAGAAGACACTTTCCCCATCATTTTCCCCCATATACTCTCCTTTCACAGCCATCATCATTGCCCCTCAGCTAGTGCTACTGGAGCATTTCCCATGTCCCATTCATTAGTGGTGAAGATTGGCAGATGGCAGCAGTCTGTCACCCATCCTGTCTGGGACAGCTGGTAAACAACGTGTTTGAGGCTGGTAGCTCCAGTGACCAARAAGAGAAGTGTCAGAAGCAGGTTACAGCCAGAGGTGAGGGGGAAATCTGGCATCCCTCTCATTTCTGGTTTGTTTCCTTTCTTTCTTCTTTCACAAATCTCCATTCTGCCTCATCTGCCAGCACAGAGAAGAGAAACCTAGAAAAGGCTGTTTGTTCCTTTTGCGGCAGACTCTGATCTTTCCTGCTGCACTGATTCAGTTCTAAACAGGAACTCATAACTCATACAAAGGTGTTCCCAGAAGTTGCAGTTCTTTCCGTTGCTTCTTAGCTTTTGACAGTAAGACTCACAAAAACTCTGGGATGTTTTTTTTTTTAGCATTTACACATTTACACGCCAGCTACCAACATCCTAAATCCTGAAGCGTTCCAGTGCTCCCTAAAGGGACCGATGCCAGCTAGAGCATCCCCCAGCACCACTGCGGTGAGGCTGTGGACAAAGCCTGAGCTCTACAATTGCCCTGTGATGTGCCGTGGCTTGACCCAGCGGTATGTTCTGGCATCAAGTACAATCTGATCCTCCTCATGGATCCCCTTTGAGAACTTTAGGGGTGAACTCACCTCCCATTCCCAAACTCACTAAGGACATAGTCTTTCTCCAAGTGATAGTCCACCAGCTTGGAGTTGAGAAAGGTCTTCATTTCTGGAGAGACCTATCTTGAAGTCAGAAGAACTGCAAACACTAAAACCCTCTTTGCTTAGTTTTACAGGCATCTACAGTCCGATTGCTCATCCCTGATGGAATGAGCCTAAAGTAAGATGGTCCAGAAGCTGGTAAAAGAAGACCTTTCACCTTCTTTTTAAATCCACCTGCTACTGCTAGGACCATTTTCATTTCCGGGTAACATGCTGTTTTCTTTCCCATTGCAAAGGTGCATAAATGAACCATGAGCAAGAGGAGCCACACCAAAGAGGGTAATTTCCGAGAATAACTGTGAGACACACAGACCTCAGGTAAAGTTGCAGAGAAAGTTAAACTTGACCTAACCCTTTAACAGAAGAGGGATACTCTACCTTGTCTGTGGTCATCACGTACAGATTCTCTTGAGTTTTGTCAAGGACCAGGTCTTTCTTTATGGGTTTGTTTAGTTCAATAGTAAGAGAGCTGTATTCAGTTGCAGTRGATGACAGGAAAACCTATTTCATGGAACAAAGAGAGGTGGTTAATGTTACCTTTTTACTGCTTTCAATGATCATTAATGAAAGGCCTCTGTTTACTCAAGTTCACATAYGTATATTGGAGAACATATATTTCCGTTTGAAGCATTTGATATCAAAAACAACAAGCACAGAATACAAGTCACAAAATCTCCCACTGCTCGCAATAATTCAAATTTGTATTGATTTTTAAAAAATGCTGATTTACTTTAGTGCTGTAAAATTCAGATTCTCAACTTTCAGCCTTTGCACTTGATGGTGTTCAAAATTGTTCTCTTTTATGGTAACCAATAGTGTCAGCTTCAAATCTCAAACCACATAGAGATGCAAAGCCATCACTTGCCTTCAAGCAAAAGAATGCTGTGTTTCAATCTTGGCACTTTAATACTGCGGACACACATGAACATTTAAACTCCATACCCAGCAGTCAGAATGAACACTTAAACCYCATACTCAACAGTCAGAATTTACCAGAGCTCCAACTTTAGGTTTATATTCTTACCAATATTCTATTCATTGAATGGACAGACCGATTACAAAATGAAAAAATGTTCTTAAACTAATACGGGCTTGAATAGAGRTAAGAGTAAACCATCTGCTATATTACCCAGGGCTATTTATATAAGGCTCTCAGTAGGTACCCAAACCTTAGAGGCGAGTGCCATTCAGGAGATGCTAATTCAACCTATTTATCAGAGAAGCTAAAGTGCATAAGAGAGAAGCTGTTTTTTCTTTGAAATTAAAAATACCAAACACCAAGACAATCTATTCCTGAGATGTGATATTACAAATCACATATACTTTTAGAGTAGAAGCATGTTTTTACTACAAATGACAACATTTTAAATACATTCTAGTTTTTTAAGTCAGAAATGTTACCTTAAGAATTTTACCATCCGAAGTTCCCAGAAATGCCACCGTATGCCCATTTTCCACAGTCACGGTAACAGCCGTGAGATTCATCCCTTCTTTTTGTAATACCGGCTTCTCTATAACACCATTTTTACTTCCCAAAAGGTATGGTAAGTGTTCAGAGCCACAGGGGAAATTTTTGCTTGCATTCTAATAAGGAATAGCAATACAGAATGAGGTTAAACATTCAGATCACTAATTCCTAGCTAAGAGTGCAGTACAACCATATTGCCACAATATAATATCCCTTGGACATACAAGGAGAGAAATGGATTGTCTGGCTACTTTCCCAAAGCCAAAAGGCAGCAATCAGAAAGCAGTTTGCTAACTGCAGACTGCTTGAATACCTGCACTTGCCAGGAGAGATGGAGGGTGAAAATATGTTGTTTTCTATTTCATTACAGAAGCACAGTTCAGAAAGTAAACAYTGAAGGCCATCTTTCATTTTGTTTTCTTTCTTAATTGGATTCTATCCATAGAAAAGCAATGCACTGGCAACTGTGTCATGAACTTCAATTCACTCCCTCCTCAATACGCTTCAATCTTAAACTGCAGTGATTTCCATCAGAGGGAAGTTCAGCTACAGTTTGGCTTTCCTGCTGAAATTGGTAATGAGGCTGCTTTCTGATCTGACATCCTCACCTCCTTTTTGCAGGAAGCCTGAGCCTCTCTACTCATCACGTTCAGAATCTGACTATTTGATGCTCACCTCAGATACACAGGGTAYTGCAGTGAGAAGCACTGTGGTGTTTGGAAGCCAAAAGTGCTCCTTTGGCTTCTCACCTGTGTTAGACACCTAATGTGTGGAGGATTGTGGTTTCATGAGATGAAGGATGCTGGGCCAGTAACAGTAGAAGCTATTCCTGCGCCCCCTCTCTTCTCCTATTCACTCCTACCCCTGGGCTGTAACACACCACCWTCTCAAGTACTGCTGAAACATGTGCTTATGCAATTGTGCAGCTTATTCAGTTTGGGGAATTGAGCCACCTTTTAAAAGCTGGCTGAGCTATTTTTAAGTTTATTCTGTTCCTCAGCCTAGTTTAGGATTGGTGCACACAAGTTGGGTTTGGGAATAGATTGCRTGGTACATGCAAGAACACCAAAAAGCTAATAGGAATACTGCAGAYTGGCTCTTGAAGCCACAGTTACGAATGGGAGAACAGTATTTTAAAACTTGAAACAGTGACCTCCAAAAGCTTTGTAGCCATGGTAATCACRAGCCATAAAAAGAAAAGGTTGATGGCCATTAGGCATCATATGTGGACACATTTTGGGCCAGAACAATATATAAACACTGCTTGAATGTAAGAAACATGCATATTTCCAGTTATTTGAAAATTCAAATCCAAGTGAGAAACAACACTGAACTAYAGATATCATCTAAATGATTCTTAATACTGTTAAAAACATCAAAAATATATTGGTTGAGACCAGAATCATATATAGATAGTGATTATCTGGTGGCTGATCATGGGCATAGCAAATCACTGCATTTGACTTAGTAATTTTCATACCAGAAGGAACCTTTTAAAGGAAATACACTTATGAAGCCAAATAAGACAAATCTTTTGGAAGACRACTATTCAAAAGGTTCGAAATTACGATAATCTTGCCACGTCTTGCTTGACCATCTTTGCAACCCCCCAATCACACCCCATTTCCAGAATAAATCCAGCTACTGAGTTTTCAGTAACGTCGTCACACAATACCCATCTCGCAATACCTTTGAGGTCAAAAGCCTCAAAGTCACCTAACATAAGACACARTATGTTTTACATTAATTCTAACACAGATTCTAAAATTGAGGCTGATATTACCAGTCCCTTTAATCCACATGGGTTTTCTACTGCAAAGAGTTTGTAAAACGAGCTGGTGTTCTGATTAGTGTAGCAATCRTTCCGATTTTTTTCCATCTTTTCATTGATGTGCCTCAAGGAAAACACACACATGGCTGATTTTAGAGAGCCGTTATCTTTGTTCACTTTGCTGTAGAGTGCAAGAAGTACTTTGTCATCTGACAGARCATCTGCAGTTTGTTGCTGTTGAGCCATGCTCTTGGCCAGCTCTTCTCCTGGTGTAGTGACGTAAGCAGAATGACAGTGATCATAAGCACCATCATCATCTTTGCATCCCAGGTCCATTTCAAAGTATGAATAATAATGGGCATCGTCTTTGCACAAACGTGCAATAAGCGTGCGGTTATTGACGGGCTGTTTCTCTTGCTGGTTAAAAATAAAATAAACATAATTTTTATGCTCAAAGACTGCCACAAATTGTTGTGTGCTTGATGAGTGATAAGCTGACTTAACAGCTGCCGAGTCTGTATACATTTCAAAAATGTCTTTCCCATCACTTTCGTAGAGCTGCCGAGTGCTAATTATTATCCCGTTATCATTTGGGCCATTCCCTTTCCCAACAAACAACACTCGGTCATTATTCAAGGAAGTGATCAGTCCAACAGTCCATACATTCTCATCATTGCTTGCTACAAAGGACTTCTCTCCACTACTGTCCACATAATACACAACTGTTGTAATGTTTTCTAGATTTCTGATGGCACAGATTCCCTTAAAAAGGCTTCCACACACCACAATTGTTTTATCTGCCTTGTTCAGCAACAGTAGTTTGTTATAGTTGTCAGTCATTACTGCCTCTTTGCACTGATTTTCATCTATGGGAGGTGTGCACTTTTTGTTATCCTTTTTTGGACCAGTTTCTACAAATTCAAGTTCCTCCATGTTTTCTTTAAGGTGGTACAGAGCATTTACTGCTCCCAAATAGATTCTCCCAGTGTCATTATCCACTGTTAGGTGATTCAGTTCTGTGGCACTCTGAAAATATTTCAGTTCCTCATTTTTGGATAAGGTGAAACAAAAACAGCTCAAAATGCTCAGTATCCAGGTCCATAAAGCCATTTCTGTGTAATACCTAAAGGGGTAAAAGAAAAGAAAAACATAAAACTTACTTAACGTTTACATTACATTTAGCAGCATAAACGGGTTTTTTAGTGTTTTCAGACACCAATATATTCATCCTTGTACATATGCAGACATCATGAAGAKTACAGAAAGTCTCAAATCACGTTAATTGTTGAGCAATTTAATATGTTGGGGAAGGACGAAACAAGGTCACATGCCTAACTGATTATTATATAACCAACTAGACGATCACCCCTGCTACGGAGCACAGTGAGATCAACAGACAGCCTGAAACGGGGCAGAGYGGCAAGAAGTGCTAGTGCTTCTCCAGGGAGCTTCACGTTTTGTGAATTATTGCACAGATTTTATAAATAAGCCAGATGATCCCAGAGTCTCAGCCGGCTCCCCCTTACTAGAGGGACAGAATCTAAACGAAATTACTCGAGGTATTCAGAGTTGCAGGACTTGACAGGCAAAGGAAAAAAATTCTTCTGTTGACTGCAAGTGAGTCTGGATCGGACATCTGATGCCGCTACAGGAGGCGCTACGCTAGTCCTTCTCACTGGTGTGAAGCTGAAGGACAGCACAGTCCTTAGGATGTAACATCTCCTTTGACTGCTCAAACACATCACAGTCCAACACTTTAACTCACTAGAGCAGTGAAACTTAATTGTTTTAAATCTGTTTTAAGAACATCATTTAGAGTTGTGTTACCTGCTTTTTCAGACTTTCCACTTCCTAAGATCACCTGGCTGTTTGCAATTAAAAAAAACACCTTCTGAAACCTGTAAGGAGGAGCCTAATTTTAACTCCAGGAGTTAAATGAGGAGGCAATCTGGAACTGGCTTCCTAAGCACACATTTTCAGACATGCAAGTGTTAAGTTACGACAGCAGAAAATAGAGGAAGGCATGCTTGGACATACAGATGTTACGGGTAAAGCCTAAGTCACATTTGGAGGAAATACAGAAAAATAAATGTGATCCACAGTATTTTCATTCTGAAAGTTAGCCATGTTATCTCGTAGTTGGATGAGGAAGGCACCTGTAAAGTTATTAGGAATCTCAAGTCAAATCTGAAATTACTAGGAATTGTGAATAGAATGGGAAACATAAAAACCCAGAAAAGGCAAAAGATACTTTAACAAAGCAATTTATCACAGGGAAGCCTTGTACAAGGATGGAAACAATGTAAAATGCCAAAATAAGGAACTGAAAAAAATAAAATAAAAATAATAACAATAAAAGCCATGCTCCTGTGCCAGGGAAAGCTTCTCTTTTAGCAGTAGCAATAAATTGTGGTGGGATGTGAAGGGGAATTGCCTGAATCATCATTTATACCGGACAACAGTACTTAAATGTCAACAACCAGGCTGCAAAAGGTTTTGAGCAGGGAGGGAAGAGCTGCTGTGAGAACAAACCATCTGCCAGGTCCGAAACCCACTGCAGCATCACCAGCAACCCAGCAAGACAAATCCTTCCCACCCAGCATCCACTGTTTTTGGCTTCTCTGCAAGGGAATGAGCATGCAACAGGGAGAAGAGCATTACTAACATGACTATATCTTCTAAAAAATCAAAATCTACTAAACGTAACTCAAAATAATAATGAAGACAAAATAAAAAGCTATCTTCAATCTTATTTTGCTAAAACTCTTACCATGAATCAAACCGAGTAGTTAACTGTTAAATGAGGTCAAAGAAGAGACAGCACATTACCAAGGGCATAAACCTAACTTCTAATGATAGGCTGACCTCATACGACAGAGTGACCAGGAAATGTGAGAATTATACCCTATTATTTCTGATATATACTGACTTCAGCACATACTTTGAGAAAAACGAAGTGTTCAGCTTTTCCACAGCAACCTTACACCCGCTCCAAGGAGCTTAGAAGAGTTCTTATATTATTTGTAAGGAAATATTCTTTTCTTGTTGTTTCCAAGGACCTCAACCAAAACAAGCTTTGATCCCGGCTTACATTTCAGTGGCTAAATGGCATATCATAATACATGTCATCTAGTTTCAAATATAGTCTCTTACAGTTATTTGCAAGGAGATGAAAAAACAGCTTCACATACTACTGCAATGCTGTTTCCTAAGAGTTGTATCGCTCTAGTATCTGTTGTACAAGGATCAAATGCAGAAAAATTCAGATTCATTTGTTCACATTTTTCCTATAATGTAAAAAACATCTAGAGATTATTGCTATCTCAGATCTCAATCAAAAATCCATAAATAACTCTGCTTATAAACTATGTCTCAAATGAGGGAAAGTAATTTATTGAATTTATTGCACCTTAAATTCTGTACTTAGCTCACCCCCATGTCCACTTTGTTCAACAGAATTAAGAAAAAAACCCTCAAGGATAAAATGTTTCTCTTGAAGACGCGTTACTGAATTGTAAGACAGATATTAGAAATGGATTGTTTAACAGTATTCATCACTTTGAATCTCTCCTTTCTGCAACGTTTTGTCCGTTTGTGGTATCCACTTAATGACACAGTAGCTGAATTTCCAATATACATGCCTTTATCCCACGGGCAGGAAGAATAATCTCACTGGTTCTTGCCAGAGCCTGGGTTTAAGGAAGATGAATACATTTTGCACTCTAAAACAGATTCTTATAAACAAAGCAGTTAATCTTTCTGTGTAAAATAGGCCACACTTCTTCCGTGCTACTTGCTTTTTTGTTTACTTGAGAATTAAGATTTGAAGGACAAGGACAGTTTCTCACTAACCATGTACAGATCCCACCTAGAAGACAACAATTCCAGTTTCATTTGGTACTACAAAACAAATACCAGCAAAAAAGTAGTGAGAATTTTATCTTTGTTAGGAAGATTATTAGGGCCATGGCATTCAAACTCTACTTAAAATTACTAGAATAAAATGTCTCTTGCAAAACTAGCCGGACAAATCCTGTCAGGCACTAGAAAGAAAAGTTTTTTTTTTAAATTATTCAGAACTACATTAATTCTCCATTAATTCTGCTTTTTTTCTTTCTTTTCTCTTTCTTTCTTTCTTTCTTTTTTTTTCTTTCTTTCTTTTCTTTTTTTTTGGGGGGGGCATTCAATCCCAGCCATGCTGGTCACGGTTGAACATGGTCAGATTATTACAGACTTCAAGGCAAGGTAACATTTCTTCCTTCTCTGTATCTACTGATTTCAGGTTTTTCCCTTTCATCAAAGCAAACAACAAACAAAAATTAAATACACTATAGAAAAAATCCAAAACTAAATCCCCATACACTTCTAAAAGATCAGACTTAACAAAAGAAAAAGCAAACCCAAACGAAATGAGATGTACTACAACCACTGCTCATTCTCATCTGCTCTTAACTCAGCTAAGCAGCAGTTGGAAAAATTCTTCCATGGCTAGTTGCTTATGGTAGGACCTACAGGGCAGCTATTAGCACAGATGCCCTATTCAGTTAGGTGCTGCGGAAATGTATAAAGAAACATTTCCTGCTGCAAAAAGCTTCTGTTTTAAATGAAAAGTCACAGGAAAAAAAAAGGAACAACAAAGAAAAGGAGCAAGAAACCCAGGCTGGAGGTGAATAGTGGAACCCGAGACATTCAGTACACAAACGTATTTCCTGTGAATTAATCCCGTACACATGGGCCTATGAGGTTTACTCAAAGTCCAGCCCTAGTCCTGAGAGCTGATGTACGCCCACTGACCCCAGCCTGCATTTAGTTTTAAACACTTGGTACAATCAGGATAAAAGAAGCCCAGTAGAGCAGCTGGTTTTGATATTATCACTCTCTTAACTCTCAAAGTCCTGTCTCTATCCTGTTTCTTGCTCTATGCCCCGATATTATTAAACTGACGTCTATCACTCTCCCATCAAGATTAGCTGAACTGCATAATCACTGCCTTTTGAGAAAACCCTTAGATTTCTCCCTTTTCCATCTCTGCCTTCCCCATCTCTTCCCCCATTCCCAAATATACTCTCCTCCTCTTGCAAAAGCTGTTCTGACTCTTCTATTTTATACAGGGCTGAAAATCATTTCTATGAATTTCCTGGAAGGATGGTAATAATAATAAACATATTCCCAAAGCAGGAGAATTTTATTATAAAAATGTGTATGGTAATTAAAAAAACAGTGTGGATAACATATAGCCGCTCTCCAGTCACTCTGAGACTTGGCAGGTGACAGCATTATTTGGTGATAAGGACAATGTGAGATTAGCAGCCAAAATAAACAAATTGACTGAAATTAAGCAACTTCCTTCTGCTTACAAGGAACATGAAACTCTACAAGTTATGTGCAGGAAGTGCTGAGTGCCCAGGAAGACATTTTCATACAGCGGAAACTATTATAAAGTGGCACTGCATGAAATGACACAGCTATCAGCACTCTGTCCTATTTCTGAGCAGATCAATTTAAATTTAAATACATACATGTTTTTTTCTCAGACAAGACCAATAACCTTAAGTAAGTCAGTTCATCAAAAGATACGCAGAAAATAAAGAGCATCTATAACCCACGAACACAAACTGAGCTTCAAATTGACATCATATTCCTCATGTAAATATACTCCAGAATTCATAGAGAAATTTATATGGATATGTCTGTAGTTTTCCCTCCTTATTGTCCAGTCCTCTGCTGTACCTGCATGTATGAACCTTCAACTTTTCAGCACCCACAGTTCTCTTTTTTCTGTCTTATACAAAACTTTAGCTTTATATTACTTGATTTCTTCTATTAACTTCAGCTGATGTGAAAGCATATCAAATTTTGCCTGAAATCTAAATAACTGTAGACTAAAACAAATGATATTCCCAAAAATGCTGAACAAGAGAGACTTTCTAGTGTAGGAAAAATAGTCTCTTTTTATCTTCTGGGGTGTTTTTGTAGAAAAGTTCTTTGCTAAATCATACGATATTGAGTTGAACTGTTACCTCACCTAGTCTAGACAAAATTTTTTTCCTTGAAATTCTGGGTTTGGAGATAAACACTTCTGCCAACGTATCAGTTTGCAAAACTGATATGCTTTTAGAGTAAGCAGTGCAGAGAACTGTGGTTCCCACTGCAACCTTTCCCCTAACCAGGAGGAAACTCCCTAGATCTTGCAACATAAAAAGGTAAAAGTCCAAAGGAGCCACCCAAATGGTTTAAAGATTTTTGGAAACGAGAAGGGAATTAAGAGAAAAGAAATTCTCTTCTCCCTCATTTTGGTTAACTTTGATTTTAGTTTCAGATAGGTTTTCTACAAGTTAAAAATAATCCAGTCYTCATTTTGAAGCTAAAATAATTCACAGAAATCACAGAACCAGTGTTAGATAGAAGATGAATAGATATTTGGTTGGGATTTCAAAGCTGCTAATTTCTGTGAGAACTGTAGGTAAATGGGAGCAGTTCCTGCCTCCTTCCACCACCACTCTTCTTATTATTCCTTAAAACCCATCAAAGATGCAGTTCACTGGTTCAGAGAAGGAATCACCTAGTAAGAAACTCCACAGGATTCACATACATTTCCTAAGAGTGAGGCAACATCCTGGAAAAKCTTTGGAAGGAGAAGAACAACTTCTTTTGTAGACTATGGCATAGATCCAAAAATTTCTTTGTGGAAACAACGAGAATAGCGACTGCTGTGAGGGCTGACTATCCCTTTAGTCGTGATGGTTTCCTGTTAGATTGCTCCCTCTTCGGGAGGTCATTTGTGGAAAACAAAAAACCAACATCCATTTCTTCAAAAGACGTGATACCCTTTACTGCTCAAATGTAAAAGGACTCATCTTCCTTCTCTTTCACTGATCCTCAAAACACAATTTGCCAATATATGAGGCATCTTGGTATGGAACAAATCACATCTAGTAAGATTGCTAGAGAAGTGGCAACAAAAAGGACTAATACTTATAATACAGTTATATTCCCAATATAGAAGACAAAAGTCAGCCAGATAAGGTAAATCTCAATCATTTTTCTTAATTTTTAAATGAGTAATCATCAGTAATATAATCTTTATTCTTTTTTTAACTGACACAGATGACAGATCTTCTTTTATAAAGAGCATTGCAAATTACAGATTTGCAAAGGAAATGGTACCTTCTCCATCCCTGTGTGTTCTGCAGGTGTTTTGCTGTGATCTCTGGATAAAGAAAATGGACAAAATATGGAAGGATAAAGTGAGGTTTCAAAAAATGAGTGTTTCCTATGCAGGGGTTCATCTGTTGGGCAAGCATGTGCTGTGTCCAAGGGCTCACAGAAGAGTGAACCCATCACTTGCATCTGCGTCTAACCAGAACAGGCCAACGATGGCTGGGAGACGAGCGAGTATATACCAAYGGTTCACTGGGAAGAGAGATCACTGTGTCTCTGAAGAACCTTATTTTTCACAAGTTCTGAGGTATCAGCAGCGGTTCTTGCAAAAAGAGCTCATATAACTCCTTTCCTGAGACAGACCATTAAACTGAATGGACATTGTGGGACATCCCATAGTATGGCTAGCTGGGAGATTACAGGTTCAGAAAGGATGAAGCAGTGTGGCGTATAAAGGCTGCCCAAAGAAAACTTTAAGGACATTTTTTGGCCTTTACTTCCAAGGTCATCCACATSTCATCATCATCAGATGAATCTGAGAGTCTGTACCACCAGTCATGGCACCAGAGATCACCAAACCTGCCACCTTCTTCATATCTCAGTCTCCAAGGAGGGGAGAAATCAAACATCAGACATGGAATTTCATCYAGCTCTCATATCTCCGGCAACTACTGCAAATTGTATTCCTGTATACAAACAGCTCGTCAACCTGAACAGTCCATCACTTCAAAAATGCTTCCCTGTCCCAAAATGGAAAAGACTTCTCAAGGCTTTGCAGCTGAAGCATTAGCTAACAGCTGTGCAGCACAACTGCTCTCCACAGCAGATCCTGAATCCACAAGGATCCCAGGGTCTCCCCACAAAGGACTCTCAGACTCAGTGAAAAATTGGCAGAGTTGAGTGAAAAATTTAAATGAGTCAAATTGCTAGCAAATTCAGAGTTCACATCAATAATTATGCCTTTAGCTTCAAGCTAAATTAATACATTATTAGTAGTTTGAATGAAAATTTTCCATCCAAACACATCTAAATTCCAAAATCTTTAATATTCTGATCCAGATCCAAATTCAGACCAAAAGAGGGGAGGAGGAGAAGGAGGGTAAGTTTCAATTTTTCAACTAGGACTCATTCAAAAGAGCATTTGCAGCAGTTAAAAAGACTCAGAAAATGCATACTTAAATATTTTGCAGTCCAACTCAAAAATTTCCAGTAATGTGCYGTCTTTGCAACATCAGCGGGTGAACCAAAAAAGCAGCATTTTGTGAATTTATACGAACTCCCAGAAGTAGAGCTGTGCTGCACACACTGAACTCTAATGAATTCCCTGGTTTATTACAGCCAGATCGGCYGGTGTTTTGATTTCTAGAATTTCTTCTACCATGGATTCTGCTACAGTCCAATTTTTTTTTTGAGTTCACAGGAATTAAAACAAGAATTTTGTAAATGAAAATGCCTTCAGAGTTTGCAGTGCCAACTGGCTTMAGAATAAACAAAAATAGTTACTGCGAAAAGACCTTATTCCATAGCATTAGATATTAACAATTACGGGGTGTAAAACACCCTGAGATATGGGGAGCTTACACCAAAAAGAGCTCTTCAAACCCAAATTTTTATTATTCTAATTTTTATTCTGCAGACAAGTGTTTATATTATCACCTCACACAAGACCACTGCATATGCGTAGCTCCACTCCCAGCCCCGCGCTCAGGAGCACCCATGYGAAGAGGAGCAAGCACACCATCAGGTCTACACAGTCCCTACAGAAACTGGCCTTTCTGCATCCTATCTCATTTCAGTTGGGGCTTCTGCATTCGCCCCGCCCATCTTTTTTGTTATTTCCTCGGATATTTGGTAGAAATGAAACCGTTTTTATGAGGCCTGGCTTTCTTGCTTTTCTGCAAGAAAAACAGCCAAGTGATGTGCTTCACGGCAGGCAGCTGCCTCGGCAGCAACCCCAGCCAAGAGACTCCCTGGTTGTGGCAAAACCACAGGGTCTCCCAATAAAAAAAGATTTTTATTTTTCCCCCAAACGTCACGGAGCACTGAGCCCAGAGCCGCGCTGTGGACCGGACACCCAGCTGCAGCCGGTACTCGCACCCGGTCGGCACAGCGGTCTGCCGCCCGGGCAGGGCCCGCAGCGCCGGCCGGCCGGGGGCGTCCCGGCCGCGCGGGGCACGAACCGGCGCCCGCCGCTGCCAGCTCYGGGCGAGCACCGGCTGATTTTACCCCGCCTGCAACTCGAGAAAACTGGCTGCTTTTATCGGAGGAGCCGGCAGAAAACGACAGCTTTAATTCCTCGGCCTTCCCCGCGCTAACGAGGCTAGTGCAGCTCAAGGAAAAAAAATGCATTTGTACTGATAGTAAAAGGACTCTGTGTCACTAGCTCCACGCGGCAACAACGAATTGCTTGTTTCCAGCGCTAAGGTCATCTTCAAGGACTGGTTTCGGACTTCCCCTGGAAGAAACAAGAAGCGGGGGGTGGGAGGGATTTTTTTTCCACAGCGCGAGGGAATCTGAGCATGACCGTGTGGAAACAAACACAAACTATTCCGGCTCCTTCCTTGCCAGACCCAGTCCTCTCTCCTAATTAACCATTAATCACACGCACAAAACGTCGGCTCCAAAGGACGACATCTCCAGCGCGTGCGCTAAGCTCCCCTCTGCCTCCGACGGGGGCAGCTGAGACACGCAGGGTCACCCGCGGGCAAAATCCACCTCCCCCCAGGCCCGCCAGCGGCCAGAGGCGCTCCGCGCGCCGCCGCAGCCCTGCGCGCCCCGCCGCCAGCGGACGGCCCCGGCTCAACTTCAGCAGGGCAGGAGAAGGCCTCTCGGCGGCCAGGAGCTGCCCCGCTGCGTCAGAGCCGCGGCCGGCGGCAAACGGCCTTCCCCAGCCCAGTGGCGTTYGGGCCCGGCGCAAGGTAGGGCCATAATTTGTTTGGTTTTTTTTTCATTTTTTCCTTCCTATAAAATTACACCACTAGGAGAGCTCAATGATAAGGCAGTCTGAAACGTATAAACCCATAAATCAACTAAGCACAAATATGGCAAGTAATTTATTCAGCCCTACGCAGCAAAGTCTTCTTTCCCTAATCCTACCCCTCATTTGACAGCGTTCGCTGCGTGATTTTCTGTCTCATCATCGTACTCTTCTGTTTCTCGTTATTTAGGTTTCYCTTTCGAGTTTAACAGGTTCCCGCATCCTTCACTTCAATGCRGTTATCTGGCTGTGCTCATGATTTAGCCAGGGGGTTCAGAGAGGTGGGACAGCAGCGCGATGGAAACGGGAAGCCAGGAGCCGCCCTCAACGGAGCACCGTGTACGTACTCTGCTTCGGCAGCTGAAAATCCAAGCCCAAAGAGAGAGCGAGTGGCAGGGAAGGACAGGGAAAATTCTTGAAATGGAAAGTTTATTGAATGTCAGGAGCCAAGAAGCACATAGCTGAGGAATGGGGAATTTTCCTGGCTTCTGCTCCAGCTGGAGATAAATTGCAAGATTTTGTCTATTTTGTCTTTCTTCAAATTCCTTAAACTTTCATTTGCACTATTCATATGTCGTTCAGTGTTACTCATGTTGTTTACTCTGAGACTAAAGATTTTTTTTTTCTCCCTTAAAATTAATGTCCATGACACTTGTTAAAAATCCATTTTACTTTTCCTCCCTTACAGATCTTTTCATGTCTTCTTACTGCTCTTCCATCCCCCACCTTCTTCTTTTTTTCTCAGGCACAGCATCAAAGTTTTCCTCTCCTACAGTTGCTACTATTCCAGCTTGAATACTCCTGTGGAAAGTCTCTGATGACAAAGCAGGAGGTAGAAGGAAAAAAAGCGGGGGAAAAATCCAAGAACCTCAGGTGATTTTCAGACCTCATTATGGAAGTCAGATACGCTCACCGCCTCATTGACGTTCTATCTTGATTCATACCTGGTCTGGAAATCTCTCTTTTGTTTCTCAACTATATTTTTGGTTTCCCTCCTTCTGCCCTCCAAACAGAGGAATGAAAAAGAAAATATAACAATAAATACTTAACTTCATGGCACCTGTTGACTTTAGATACTTCGCTGTGGGCGAAGGAGCAAACACGTGCAACGAAGAGATGGTAAGTAGGTGCTGCACTGGAACACAAGAGGCTGAAGCAGAGGTGCACCGTATGGGTGCGACAGTGCAGCAGAGACAACCCCGGGGGCAAGCTGCTCCAGAAAAGGTGATGACTACAAGGAGAGTGGGGAAAAGGACAGGAGACACATGGCACCAAGGCCGGAACAGCTGGGATATGCAGAAAAAAAGTGTGGCAAGAAAAGGCACTTGGTAAATATTTGGGGAGGTTTTTAACTTAGCTAGGAGATGAGTGAAACACAATCCACAAGACCGAAGGCTTGCAGCAAATCAGATGTGCTAGAATAAAGATCACATGCAGTATAAAGGGTTAAGCAGCAGAGATACAAATAAATACAGAACAAGCTGCGCATTACGGAGTTGCATTTGATTGCATTCATTCATTTATCCATCATGGCTTTCTACTGCCACAGGCGAGAAGGCAAAACAGAATTGCAGCATTTTGACTTGTATTTACCTTTTGCTTTTTCAAACACAGGAGGATAGAATAAATGAAAGGAATGTTCTTTGTTCTAATGGAATCACGGCTGCTTGTGCACATCCAGTCTGCCTGCACCGAAACTGGGCGCGCTTGTTCCATGTTTCTATTCATTACATTTCACTCCAAATTTATATAGCCAGTTAACCAGTAACTTGCACAGATCTGACAGCAGCACCTACCCGTACCGATTTATTTAATGGCCTGTCGGCAATACCATTATAAAATCCTCTTTTTATGGATGCATAACACAGTCATAAAATGTGTTTTCCTAGCTTCAAAATTGTCTAACATGATTCCATCTCCAGGAGCACTTTATTTTTAAAAGTAGCACGGTACAATGTGTGATGAAAATATATTACCATACATTTCACATTGATGCTTACCTAACTCCTTCAAAACAGAGGTCCTTCTTTTAAAATTACAAGTCCTCAGCCACACTGAACACAAAACTACAATTCTGGTGCTGCCGCTCTAGTGCACATGGGACAGGTGGGAATCAAACCAATGAGCTTATATAGGCTCAGGACCCACTGCGGTAAAACCAGCCAACCAGTTTCAAAAGGACCAGGATGGGTCAGAGCACTGGAACAGGTTGCTCAGAGAGGTTGTGGAATCTCCTTCTCTGGAGATATTCAAAACCCGCCTGGATGGATCCTGTCTGACATGCTCTAGGTGACCCTGCTTGAGCAGGGGGGTTGGACTAGTGATCTCCAGAGGTCCCTTCTAACCTCAGCCATTCTGTGATTCTGTGAGTCCCAACAGAGCATCTCTGGCTGCTTTTTAAGCAGTTAAGATTGACCATCCATCTTTGTTTCACATGAAGTTCATCACTGCAGCATTTTCACCCTCCTATCCTAATAGGAGCAAATAGAAACAAACAAGTGCCACTGAGCTTGGTGTGCTTTCTACTGCCAAGCAGGTGCAATTCATCCCCACTGAGAGCTCCCCCTGCTCAGTCCAGGAATTGTTTATGCTCTGTGTTCAGGGCTCAGATAGGATTTAGGTGATGCAGAAACTGTGCACAGGGCTCTCTGCAGGGTGCATTTTTTACCTGGAAAAGCTGCTGTCCAGTAAATGCATGCATGTGTATGGTCTTTCCCTCTATACCCTGAAACTCTCCCCTAGACCTTAATTTGTCCCCACATTTATTAGTCCCAGATTTACCACTTTCTCCTATCACATATTCTCTTTAAAGGCATTCAAGAACCACAGTTCATGTCCCTAAAGATCACAAAATGGGATTTTTAGGCATATAGAAATAAAAAAGCAACAGACAAACAAACCAACCTTTCCACTCCTACCAATAACAACCCAAGGTTTGGGGGATATGTTCAACTGCCTTCTGATCCTGGAGACAAAACATTCAACAACTGACAGACTCAGAAATGTATCTTTAAAGCAAAAGATAAAAAGAAATAAAAAATTAAAGTTCTTCTTGCTGTAAATAAAACATCTGGTTTTGTTTTCCTAACACCCCAGAGCTAACCCTTCATAAGAGTTGGTAACTCTAAACTCTCTACTGACGAGCTGGGCTAACGATGGTCCAATTAAGCATTTTCATGCTATTGGCAGCATAATGCCTTTTAAACCTTTTGCTTAAAGAAATGATCCTAAGGTTCCCTGATGAAAAACACATGATTAGGTATGTTCACAGTGACGAATGTCCGTGTGAGCTGGGGCCATTTGCTCCCAGGCGTTTTAGCCACTGCTGGGGCACTGCATGTCTGAAACCCAGCTGCAACCGGGCGAGTTTCTCCTGTGCATTTATACCAGGATAAAGAGGCGACGGTGAGCGGCTGTTCAACAGCTGGTGGGAACATTTTTTTTTCCCTGGCTGGTAAGTATTTCTGAACACACAATTTAGTACAGCCAATGAGGGTCACTACATTATCAGCGACAAATAGAGAGCAATGTAAATCCTCCTACTTGCTCAACTAGTTTCATCCCACATGCCTAATTATTCAGGCAGCTTTTGTCATGCATCTTCTTGGCTCTTAGGCTAAATGTTTCTTTTATGGCACCCACTGATGTGGTTAAAAGGTCTAATCCAAGTATACTTTACAATGTTTGCTTTGTATATAGGGTACCTTGATATATGTATCGCTCAAATTTGAATTTACAGTGGCTGCTCCATATATTCAGAAATTTTGTACAGTAGATAAACTCTAATTTGAACCATGGCCTGCACACATTCTAACAGAGAATATATTTCAAGAAAATTCTTATAATATGATCGCCATGCATAAACACTTTTCTGAACTGTTTGAAAGCAAATAAGTTGAAGATTTATCGTACTGCATTAAGACAGAAAGTTTATAGTGCTGATGTGAATGTGTAATAGGAACTGTGCCTCAAAGCATGACATCACTGAAAATAGAATCTGCATTTTCTTGGAAAGCAATATGACAGTCGTAATTAAGGTGTTTAATATATAGTTTCTGAAGCATTCATTTGGATAGTTTTATTTCCAAGTAATGAAAATTGTCTCAGAAATACTTCTGACTTTACACATGGTGCGTAAGGAAATAATACTGTAACAGCCAAAGAATGTAAGGTTTTGTACATACTGTGTATTTTATGAGATAAGTCATTGCATAGACTCAGGTAAAAAGTAACAAAGTTATGGGCCAGTTTGCCCTGTAAAATATTCTCCCTAATCCTTGTAAAGATATGCTTCTTGTTAATCCTTCTGCCTGAAAACATTTCTGTGAATAACTCTGAACATTTTTATCATATTTTATCAGCTTTAAGCTGATCTAATTTCTCTAATTTTCACCAGGTTTATCTGTCCAGATATCAGACCTTTATGCTTGATCTGATTTTGTACAAAACCCTCAGACTATTACATTTTAATTTCTAGAGCAGACATTTGTCTTCATCTGCATCTTGTAAAGTACTAAGCACCTTCCTGGTCCTTAATTAATTAGGAGCAATGACCAACGCATCAGGTAGTAATAGCATCCAATTAGTGGTAATGTATGATGCTTGCTTAAGTGTTATGAGTCACATCATAGCGTAGAGATATTTGCCTGTTCATGCTGTGTGCTGTGGATGTGACGTACCGGCTCTCTGCAGCCATGACGCAGAGTGCTAGCACAGCCTCTAAATCCCAATCCCTTGCCCTAGTCTTTAGTGTGAATATCTAAATATACTTAGATGCTAATAGTCTGGGCATTACAACCATCATCAGAAATGCTACATCTCCCAGTTTTAAATATGCCTATTCATCAAGCTTGTGACGGTAAGATGACCGCATAGGTTTGTTAAAAACATCAAGTTACAGCCTCCAAGCATTAGAAACTCTTCTGTGGAAGAGTTTTCCTTTCCAAAACAAAACTGGAAACCGACCCAGGAGGCCAGAAATCCCATTTCCACCAGTGGGGTCTGGAGTCTCAGTACCACTGAGTTCTCAACAAGAGATAAATTTTCGACTGGTTTCTGCTGTGAGCTTACGGATCCTGTGGAGTCACATCAGAGGAAGCGTCACTCTGAGATGCAAGTGACTTGTATATCCCATGATGTTCTGCAAATGATTTGTTAACACAATCTACCATCAGATAAATACACATCACCTCCCACAGAAAACAGTGGGAATTGTTCACGTATATCTGAGCACATTTTTTTTCCTTGATAGTTTTCTATACAACTTAAGTGATGATATAAGGAAAACCCAGAGGGAAGCTCAAGTTCCGTGTTCATATGATAGGAAAAGAGTAGGCATGAACCGTAAAAAAAAAAAAAAAAAAAAAAAAANAAAAAAAAAAAAAAAAGAAAAAAAAAGTTGTAAACAAAAGTAAGCATTATGGAGACATTCAAAAATTTACTAAAGTACCAAAATGTGAGGATGTCTGAGCTAAAAACATGTTAGTTTGCTCTGAAAAATCAAGTAGTTGCAGTTCACCACGGCTTTGTCTCTGGACTAGTTCTATATCATCATTGGTAAACAACTGGAGGCTGAGTACACTGTCATTTGATATAGCTATTGTCATCAGAAAGTGAACTCCTAATATTAATTCAAAGAAAATGGTATAGAGAAGAGTTGGCATTAAGATGGAACCATGCTTGACAAGAGGATCAAGCAAGCAAGCTACTGGGCCACAAATYTGAGCAAGTTTTAAAGCATCGGCGCTTCAGGTTCCAGTATACAACACTAGGGTATATTGTTTTTATTCCTCTGTAAAGGAAATGGGAAAAAATATTATACAAAATGAGAACTTACCTCACGAGAAGATTCAAAAAACAAAACACGCAGACAGCTTCAGTACATTGGTAGAACTTAGACACCCTAATAAACTTTCCTTACAGGTAAACTTCTTCAGACAGAAAATCCAGATTATTTCAAACAGAAATGTGTCTCCCTATTCAGTAATTTTTGAAGTCAGAATGTCTAATAAGTACAGTCCTTTCTGTTTTGCTGGTCCCTGGTGGTGGGGTCTACGGGAAGTCCTGGAGTACCCCATGGCATGTCCAGATCTGCTATGTGGTGTGAAGGATGCTAGGGCCATGGTCTCTTCACTTGCTCTAGTCTCCTTTCCAGCACGACCACATTTGCTTCACGGTCACGTTGTGGGCAACATTTGCACACAAGCAAAACACGGATACCAAATGCTTTTAATGACAGCCTCTTTGCCTCAGGTCTGACCACACACGGTGGCTAAAAAATGGTAAGCAGGAGCATTTCCTACCTACATTTAGAAAAAACTACAGCTCTGCAGTAGGAAAACTATAATGCAGATTACTCCGTATTTCCTAGTATTTGCCCAGGAAGTTACAAGTCATACTACTCTGTCTGCTTACTTGATGTTTAAAAGCACCTCTAACCACCAAAATATCAGTAAATTCTCATACAATCTCATCCTACAAAAAATCTTCAGAAGTGAACCACTGATTTTAATGAAAGCAGAAACTGCCTGCACTGAAAAAGAAGACAATGTTTTAGCTCCAGCTTTCATGGCTTTGCACTGCTTTTCCTATAGTGTGATATCCAGCAGATGAAAAAGCACACAATTACATGATCAAACTTTTTTTAGGTTTTAACTTTGCCTACACTCATTTGTCTTATTTGGTTTTAAAGTAATTTTTAAGTCAATATTTAAAATTCTGATTTGTTTTGACTCAGTATAAATATTTATTTCAACACAGTTACACTTATGTCAAATAGGACTACTCAACTACATTAATATAATCAGACATTTAGTTGTATTAATCCAACTTGTGGATTCAGACATGTCTTTGAAAAATAAAAGCATTAATTGTGCACAAAGATTTGCAGAAAGGAATGGTACGAGAACAGGATGAGAAGAAATAATTTACTCTCTAAATGTCTTGAGAAACTGACCATCCTCTGTGATAAAAAAACACAATACAACAACCCAGAAAATACAGCTATTGAAAAATTGCCTATGAAATGGAATAGCGATAAGAATGGCTTATCTTTGGCGCTTTTGTTATTGCACTGAAATAATTGATCCCTGATGCTAAAGACAGCAACACTCATGGGATTCAAATACTCCAGACTTTAATGAAGTCTCTCTCTCCAGCAATGGATTTAAAGTATGCATATTCCCACTGCACAGTGCCTTCAGCAAAAGAGTCAGTGGTTTAATATTAAAGCACTGCAAGTATTCAGACTGAGGAGGTTATAATTCAAAGAGCAAAGCAAGGTCACCTTGCAGTCTCACCAATATGTGAGGTACACTCACTACAATGGTCAGAGAAGAGGGCCAGATCCCCTATCTCCATACTAAAAATAAAAAAAGTCCAAAGCAACTCCGAGGTTAAAAGACTTAGCCACTGATTTCAAAGGCCATGGCTTGATCTGAGTGCATCCGGAAAAAATGCACTAGGCCAATTAGGTGATTAAACAAACATCTCCCCCCTCAGAAATAGTTCTACTCAGCAGGAATGTTGTTTGCTTATTTGAAAAAGTTGCTTAACTTGTAGCGTCCTTTTCATATCCTCCCAGTCTAGGTCAAATCCTGAAAATAGGTTTAATAACTGCTGAAAAAACAATGCAACATTTTTGTGTCAGATGGCTTTAGATTTCATTGTTCAGCCACTTGAAAGCTCACGCTCTAACTACAATGGAGAGAGCTGTATCCCTAAGTCTCTCCTGCACAGCAAGTGCTGGTTGCAGTGCTCTAGAACTAGGTGTCTTTACTGGTGTCACAAATTTAGTATTTTATTGTTTACAGTAGCCTTCAAGTAGCAGCATGACAATAAAAATAACCTATTCATTTGGAAGCAGTAACCACCTTTGTCCAGAGTAAGCAATGGTCGAGTCCCCTTCCCCTTCCAGCCCCACTTCCAGGCCTCAGCAACGAATGGCCATAAACCTGCGGTAGGTGTATCTGGAGAAACTTCTTAATTTCTAGTGCAAGCCAGGCCTCTCTGTTTCATACATTCTGGAGTGCTACACTAATAAGCATATATGACTCCCACAGTAATCTTGTTAGCCTGACAGGGATCAGCACTTTTATTAATAACGCTTTGTTTAAACTTAACTGCAACTGCTGTTTGATTTATGAAATCCTTTGCAAGCTTCTGAGTGACTTGCACAAAATCACTATGATCTGCACACAGGAATTGCTTCACCCAGCACTGAATGAGGAGGTGACACAGTACCTATTGTCCCAGCATCAGCAACCCTACCCAAGAACATCTTTTGACATATGACCTCCTCCAATTAAATAAACAGAGCAATTTGGATAGGCAGAAGGTAATTATTAGGGCTGGAGCCTGGCCAACTCACTGAAGAAGGAACACCATTCTTTAAAAAAAGCTTTATATTGTTTAGCAGAGTTTAATGACTGGAAGCTTTCAAGAGCGTTGCACTGCATTGCCCCCACAGCGATGGGACATCCAAGTGTAACAGCGCTCCCTTCGTACCACCACCAGCGACAGCTGGGAGGTCTTGGGCAGGATGGCTTGTTTCAAAAAGATGGTTGAAAATAAATGGCTTCCTACTCCACTTCTTTCTTTGCCCTAACCTCCTATATCTTATTTGCACCCTATTTGTTTTAACCAAGAATAGGTAAATGAGAAATCAGGACTGGGTGTTGCTTTCGCTTGGGGGAATTACCAAATCTTGTTCTTTAAGGAAGGATTTAAACTGCTTTCATGTATCACTAACTTCTTTTCCTTTCTTTTTAATGGAAGACAGAGGAGGAAAAAAGAAGAGAAACATATTGAGAGATAACTTCCTAATTGCTACATGACAATTGTGAGAAGCACTGCAGTTCTACATGGGGACAGCCTACATGTCAGTGTAGTGACAGCAGAGGGAGGAAAAAACCTCAGCCCTTCTAAATTGGGTAGTCAAAGACATTTCCTTTTTGTGTAATTAAACTCCCATCTTTTTTCTATACAAGCCATTTCCAATTCAGATTGGTTTCACCAAGCCCATGCCACAGCCCCTCGATCCCACCCACCCAAAGGACCTCCAACATGAGAATCGCCCCGACTTCTCCCAGAGAAAACGGGATGCAGCAAAAATGAATGAAACACTTGTAATGGCCTTATCCTCTTTGAGTGTTCCTTTCAAAGCCCAGTCCTACACTGGCCCCACACTGAGCTTTTTGTTGCTGGCAGGTTTGAAGAAGGACTGAGTATTAGTTTTGCTTACTCAAGGAGGTTACTCTTCAAATTCCTTTGTCAGCCTACCTAGTTGCATTCAATCTTCAGTCTATCACAGTTAAAAATCTCTTCTGATTTTCTTTGTTTGGATATGACATCAGGTTTTTGAATGATACTTCCTTGTTTCTAATAATGTTCCTTACCTACACTTCAGCTACTCCTTATTTTTACATTTCTGGCCTTTCTTAACAGTTGGTGCACGCTGACCCTGTGCTTCCAAAAGTTGTTTTATCTCGGATGCACTTCTGGGGTTTCTAACTGCCCACATTAGCCAACTTGTAACAAACTTCCTTTTTCTTACATCGTTCCCTTTTCTGAAGCTAAACACAAATATGTAAGGCTTTTTTTTTTTATCCTACGCTGGAGAAAAAAAATACAGATGTCAAAAAAAAAACCCAAAAAACCAACAGAAACTGCTGCAAGAATGGCATACACTTCTTGCAGCACCTAGGTTCAGTCTAGTACCAGCTTCCTCTGCGGCCTTTAACTACACAGCTTCAGACAACTATTATTTTTACATTGTGATAATGACTAGAGGCTCAAGGGTGATTCAGATCCTGGCTGCACCCGCTACCATGAAAAGCAAACAGATACCGCCCTATCTTCAAGTTTACAGTCTAAACCAACATGTTCTTAATTGACAAGTAACTGCTATACTCGTGCTCTTGCAAAAATGTCTATTGGTGAGAACCTTCCTTAAAGAGAAGGCAAGTTTACACATTTAATAACAGCCCAGTATAAATGAAC
The DNA here is from genome assembly GCF_003343005.1 of Rhea americana. NCBI lineage: Eukaryota > Metazoa > Chordata > Aves > Rheiformes > Rheidae > Rhea > Rhea americana. The sequence continues at coordinate 348,591 of NW_028186431.1, forward strand.
AGCTGTCAGCAGAAAGCATTCTATTCTGAGTCTTGAAATTATTTCAGTAAACTTTTTTCAGTGGTTTGGACTAATTAGATAGACGCTTCCTGTTCAAACGAGCAATCTTTCCCATTCAATTTTCATACCCGCAAAGAGAATATTATTTAAAATATGTAGATACTATTATGGTTTAAGAGTCCATCCAATTAAACATCGATACAGGAGGAAAATTATCCTTTTAAGAGATTACTAACAGCACACTGGTTTCTGTTGTCCACATGGGATCTTGAAAATTGACTGGCTGCACGGAGCTTGACATTTTATACTACTTCAGTGTAGAAATGGAGCAGAATTACGGAACAATTATTGATAAGTATGCAACTGTGGCACCATAAAAGCCCCACGGGTAAGACCAATCTAAGGAAAAAGAAATGAAAAAAACAGCTTCAATTTTTTTCTTTTTTTTCCTTGTTTGCACAGTTGGAAATGTATTCCCTGCTGTTTCGTATTTCCTATTCTGATTAAAAGTGTTACCTACTGCATTATTCTCTTCAAGGTCTGGGTTTTCTAGGTGAAAGCATCATTAGAAACTCAGAGGCAAGGGAGAGAAATGGGGCTGAATTGAAGAACTCTTTAACTATACAAGAAATAAAATGTATTTTCCAAAATGACGCTTTATACACGGCAGAAATTGCTTTTCCACATCAAATTCAAGCCACATTCAAACAATATAAGAACTTCAAAGACAAGTAAGACATTTATATTTTTAGCAACAAACGGGTTTGGGTACAACACTGGCTATTAATCCTGGTCAGCACCCAAGCTACTCTTCTCAGAAGGCTTCTTAAAATCTTTTTACCCCTCTTTCTCTGCAGGGCCCTCAGGGACGGAGGGAAAGACTATCGCATATCTTAAGGGACACCTACATCTTAGCATAATGAAAGAATTGGATGCCTAACCTTTTTCAGTTAAATCTCTCACTTTCTGATCTAGAAGAATTTTTTATTTATATGTATATATATGTATATATATGTATACATATATGTGTCTGTGTGTATATATATATATATATATATATAAAGCATCAGTTGTCTCACTATTATTCTAGCAACTGTGTTTTACAGGTGAAAGAAGCAGGTTGATTCTCTGATAGCTTGCTTTCTGGCCTTCTCCTAAGTGACTGTGCCATTAGTTTGTTTTAAAATGTAAACAATCTAATTATAGTGATAATGGCAAAGGAAGATAAATACACTGGATTTGATTAATACTGCTGCTGGAAGTTGTAATAGGAAGTCAGCACTTCTTAAAACTTTCTTCATACTGAGATTCCATGAACTCCCATTCGTTTCATCCTGTTTACATTAGGCATTCTGGTACAGCAGTGACCCACATAACCCTCACATTCTTCTTTCAGACTTCCAGTCTGAGAAAAATAGGGCTCAGGTAAAACATATTTTGTCTTTTGATGTTCCTGCCAACTGCATTCAGAGTCCAATAGTTGCCTATAGCCACACCACCACCAAAATGTATCTTTTTCTAACATTAAGTTTTTGAAAATCTTATCAAGCTGAAATCTTGGGAATGAGATCCTTCCAAACTAAAAGACTATATTTTTCAGTCCTGTTTTTAAAATATGAATTTTAAATTCCTGTTGGAATTTAAACAGGAATTAAACAGGAATTTAAAAGAATCCATGAACCTTGCTTCTCTTCAGTGAGTCTCCTAAAGGCTGCTAYGGTTTTTGAACAGCATTTACAGGATTATTTCAATACCCTTTTATCAGCTGAAATTTCACTGTCTATAAATGGAGTTAAATATGTGGCATACCTTATAATTTTACCGCTTCATTCAGAGGGGTGTGTGAGCTTGTTATTTAGTTAAATGCCCTTAAAAGGAAAATGGCTAATTTATTTTCATGTTGATGTTTGCATGTTGAAACACTGTTCTTAGTCCTGTAACTACAAAAAAACAAAGTACCATTCCTAAGGTTTAATTGTCACACCAGAGTTCGATTCTCATAACTTTTGCCTATACAGACACCATTGGTCTTCTATGTTTTTTGCCAGTCAAATTCCCAAGAATTCCGTCTTTGGTAGAAATCAAACTCCTTTCACCTTGTCAGAACTCAGTGGCTCTGCTCTTTTTCTCGTGCTCAAGCCTCTCCAGGAACCTCAAACTAAACATTATCACATTCTTCTCCAGCAGAGTCTCAGGCTGGGATGCAGAGCACTTAAACAGCAGTGGGGACAACTGCACTCAGATGCCACAACCACCTTTAGTCAAAAGCAATACAAACTCTCAGCTGGAGGGAGAGGAGGAAAGAGTGCACACTGTTAATGTTTCAATATCAGAATAGCAGCTCTGCAGCTACAATACTTGTTTAGGAATTGAGAAATCTAGAGTTGACGCTGCTGAGAGCATCTGTACCCCTCTCTTTACTGCTTGGCTACCAGATGTCTTTGCTGAAGGGGGGCTCTTTGCTCCTTTCACTTAAAAAATACCCCTGCTGTACGAGAAACAATTCCAGATTTATGGGAACAGATAGAAGGAAACCTGACTTTTAGGGTACTGACTTGTGTGGGTGCAGGAGCAGCTTGTGCTTTCTATCCAATGATTAATACAAAATGTTGAAACCAGAGCAAAGTCTGAACTCCTGCCTTCCCCTTGGCTCTGCCAGGCGGGTGCCTCGTCCGGCCCTCCTGTAGACATGCACACTCTCTAGGCCATGAGGCTTAATGCCTTCTACTGCCAAGTGCCTCATGTTCATTAAAGAGGGTGAGGAAGAGGAGGAGTGGGCAGAGTCTTCATTATGCCCCTGATGGGAAGTCAGGAGATGGATTTGTGTCTCCATGCCCATTTCTAAGGCCAAGGAATGCAATGAACCCAAACCCTACACTTCCTGAGGGGCTGCAAAGGAAAGGGCACGATGTTCTCACCATGTTCCTTGCCCAACTGCATTTCAAAGGACCAGAGTGAGCCTTGCCTCCTTTTCTCGTAAAGAACAACTCTGGGAGCCTGACTGTGCAAGAAGGGTGGGAGCTGTGAAACTACGTTTGACGTGGGTACTGCYAGGCATCCACGAATGGGACTGCTAAAACCCCAAGACAGGAAAAGTTCAAGATAAATCTTTTCGTAAGCTTTTCTTGCTATTTTGGGCATCCCTGCTGTGCATTCTGGTTGCTCATGAATCCTGCTCTGCTGGGCTTCGCGCTCCCCATGCAATAACTGGAAGCTGAGGCTCCTTATTCAAGGCTGTTGATTACACTTGAATTAGTCACTGCTCTGAGCAGTACAGGCCTACGTCCTCCTGTTGGTCTAGCCTTATGTCTGGTGGGCTGAGATAGTACTAAAAAAGAAAGAATCCTCCCTGTACCAGGATATGCTGCATTTCTAAATTCAGTAACATAAAATAAAACTCCACTGTCACGTGTCTGCTATCAGAACATAACCCGGAGCCCCTAATTCTTGTCCCAGATGGCAATACACTTTCATCCAGTTTTGGTTATTTCCTGCTGCTGGAGACAATTCATTCTTTTACAGCCACAGCTGCAAAATACTCCTCTATAAAATAACCCTTCCTTAAATCTTTGATTTTTTTTTTTTTTTTTTTTTGAAAAAAGATTGGGAATAGCAGGGATACAAGCACTCACCGCTTTCAAACTCAGCCACACAATCTATATGACATGTTTTATCATCAACTATCTTTAAGCTTTAACCAGGATAACAATCTTTGCCTTTGCAAGGGCTCCCACAGCAGTCTGGAGTGAAAATGGGGAGAGCTAAGACATAAGAGACTAGCATTAGAATTATGTGGAACAAAACCAGACAGTTTGCAGTGCACAAAGGGAAAGCTCAGTGGCAAGCCATGAAAATGCTACATGCAAAGTGCTGTATATCAACGCACAGTATCAGCAGAGTGTCTCAAATCACATCCAAAACATGGCTAATAGGCAAGGCACACCCAGCTCCTGCTCAGGGACTCCCTCCCTCTCCCGGCTCCTCCGGTAAGTCTGGAAGTCCGCAGACCATCCAAGCTCTCGCATGGACAACAGCGACGCAGCCTTGAGCCTGCAGTGTGCATTTTTCTAAACGTTGCCATGGTGATCTCCAGCACGCTGATCCCCAGAGAGCTCAGCTCAAAATTCAGAGGGAACCAAAGCAGGACAAAGAATTGACACCCAAGCGAAAGCAAGAGGCAAATTATGTATAATAAGCATATATACCCATTTTCATGTGAAAGCTTTCAGAAAAGGGATATATTTAGAACAGTCATGTGCTAAACTCAGCAACAGGGTGGTCTAGTGGATAAAGCCAAGAATTTCTATCCTTGTCTTTTGCAGCTCATTATTTGGCAAGGGGTAAATTCTCAGCCTCTGTATTGCAAAATCCTTAGTTTGTGCAGTAAGGACAGGGGACAATGGATAACTAGGCAGATGAAAAGATAAAAATGTTTTTAATAGCTTAACACTGTAGTGCTACAATATTCACTAGATAGCCAAAGCCAGAYGTTTACTTTTCATAGCATTACTTCTCATAATTCCATGAAAACAGTTAATAGAACAAGTCTTAAATATTTGAGCAATTTAAATTTTCACCAAGTACTTCATGTAAGCTCTTGGTCCTTATGGCAGTCATACTCTCTTAATGCATTCTCSACAAAAGGAATTAAATTTGTTCAAACATGAAAGCAACACTCTGCCAAGGGATATACAATTTCAAAATGCTATTGAGAAAACTGAGGTATGGTCCCTTCACCCCTAGCATACAAAAATATAAGCTTGCAGGCACTGTGCTACAGTGGCGACACACACAGAAATAAGCCAGCAAGGAGAAACACCAAAACTCCCGATCTGGGCTGTGTCAGATATGCCACAGTCCAGAAATAATACTAAATGAGAGTCAATCAATGTTTTGCCATTAGGCAGCATGTTTCAGTCAGAGCTTATTATCAGACACTGTCAGGCACTTCTGTGCATAAAACAACTCTGGGAGCGGTTAATCCCACATAGCTTTATATTCAGCCACTTGTGTACAGTAGTTTCTTTTCCAAAAATATACAGAATTGTTTTTGTTCCTACCTGGATGTCTTATTATTGTTACAATGTTATTCTCAGGCATCTCCATGGCACCACCTATTAGATCTCCATGTTACGGAGAACAYGTTAAACATGTTATGAAAAGTTGYCTCCCCCTAAATGAGCTTGTATTTTTTCAGGCGGTTCCACTTCATTTTTCACCAAATCTGTCTGGCGTGCCCCAGTACTAACCACTGTTAACAGCCTTATTCTGTCCCTCATTCACCAATATTAGGCACGTAGTCTTTTGCTCACAACTGCAGGCACCACTTCACCTACCACCTTTGGACTAACACCTTATTCGGCACCAGCGCATCATACTAAGGCAAGTCACCACAGAGGATCACCTGCAGACGTGATGTTCAGAAAAGTTTGGTTTCTTCAATATATTTAYATTCTCATAGTTCCATTAAAATTAAATGAGGAAAGGGTCATGGAGAATAAATTCCTTCAATATCCATTTGTATGATGCACAATAACAGTTTACTTAATGCTAGTTTTCTAGTATTTCTTAGTTTTAGTCCCTCTGTTAGTCTTGTTTTGATATCCAGGCATCAGATGAAGTCTTTGTGCTTCCTCAAACAGACTGTTACCTTCTTGGGTTTCACTTCAGCACACTACTTACCGGTAACTGCTGAGTGGAGGAAGGGCTGAAGGAGAAATACAACTATCATCTATAGTATTTATTTATCTTTTTATTTTTAGCCCTTTGTCTCCCCAAAGATGCTGACATCAGCCTTTAGCAGTCTCCTTGTATTTTAAGTTTTTTCCTTTCTGGGACATGCACAGGATAAAGCACAGAAATGGGGTCGTCCTGTGGCCCTTGCCCGGGTGCTGCCTTCGTGCTCCTCCCTGTGCATGCTCTTCCCRCAGCAACAGCTTCTGCCGTTAGGGACACGGCTCCTGCAAGCAGGGCATGCCAGGACCCGCGGGCGTTTGTGCCTATTGCCATTTTGGGGATYACACTCGCCACACCTCACTAGTGGCCAGCACAGCCTCTGGGCAAAGAGGCAACACAAAGCCCATCATTACTCCAAGTAAAYCCACTACTTCTTGCTGTTATCTGCAGGTGTCATAAATGCCACTAGCAAGTGAGCCAACTATGCTTGATGAGTTGATTTCTCTGTTGACCATAAGCTCTGCCTTTTCCTTAAACAGAGCTTCTGAAACACTTCTTTTTTATATGCTTTTCCTGAGATTTTCCAAGCTGTTGATTTCAGAGCCAGAGTGCTATAACTTTGGGACATAACCATTCTTGATCACCGTTAACAGTGTCTGATCTACCTTCTGCATATACTAGTATTTCTGCTCTATTGCAGGTAAAAAACTTGAACTTTAATGAGCTCCCTACAAAATCACCAGTTGAGGTAGGCATAATATTATGGCTCTTATTCTCTCATACCTTGATGCCTTCAGGGAAGAGGTTTTATTTACCACGAATAAAGATGAAGGCTGACAGACAGCCTTCAAATTAAAGCACAAGCCAGAAAATGTCTGATTATTCCCGGAAGCAGCATTTAACAGCTTAACTTAGTCTTTATTTAGATATTATTTTGCATATTTCGCCCATAATGAAAGCAAACTTGTTGTGAACAAAATCATTTGCTAATCTAATTTATCAAGACCACTAACACACTGACAGACAAGAATTTTAATAAAATTTGCACTTGTGACAACAATTTCTACTAATTTATGTCTCTTAGATACTTATGTATTTTCCAAGGCTGGTGAATGGAGAGTAGACCCTAGTGCAATTTCAAGCATTTCTAGAAAACAGAGTTCTATGCTATAATGTGTATCTGCTTAGGGAGATACTTGAAAGGCTCTACTTCCCGGACTATAACAGCATGCACTATACCATCCACTAATGGTGTATGACAATATTTTACAGAGACACTGCAAACCTTTAAAGTATTGGGATGAATTAACTACACAGTGGCTGTCAGATATTTACTTGAGAAAGAACATTAGATGTGTTAGATTAGTGCCAAAGACAATAAAAGAAGTTCAACTTTGGTAACAGAGCTGGCAGAACAAAACGAGAAGCATTATTGCAGAGATACTTGTGTTGAGGTCACCAAACATCAAATGTGCCACCTCCCTTCTCTGTCCTTTACTCTCCCCACTTAYTCAGCTGCTGCAGTCACAGGCAAGGCTGCTGTCAGCTGCTTAAAAGTCTCAAGAGGAAGATCATCGCATGCCTCAGTYGGGACACCTTACTCCCCTACAAGGTCAGCATTTCAGTTTTATCTAGTGAATCAGACAGCAGCTTGCCCCTCTCCCTGCATCTTGTTCTGCTGTTCAGGTCAAAGAAAGAACCTGAGGTAAATTTTATACTTTGTCTAACATTTGGGTGACTGATAACTAGTTCATCACTACAGAGGAGCTATGTTGCCTCTAAGYGTCCTTTGCTCTCAGGAAAAGTTCTCTGCTTTAGGCTGATTCTGGCATGCAAGAGATGGCATCAACACACTCATGGGGCTTCTCCAGTGGGAACAATCATCTTTCAGTTCCTGGCCAGATTATTTTCAGCTCTCTGGTCAGACATGCAGTTTGAGATATGGGGTTTGATTATAGCCATGCTTATGCCACCAATGCAAGTGGCAGAAACAAGCAGCTAGGGGAGATGTGAGGACCAAACCACCTTGTTCAGTGACAGTGTGGACTGGTACCCAACAAAGTGACTGTGTAAACATGTCCTGACACAATTCAAGTTACACAACTTCAGTAGGAGTCCTAGAATTGGAAAAAGAAATGCTTCTCATCTCATCAGAGAAAACAGACCAGCTGCTGGGTGAGGAGTCTTCTTTTGTGAGAATGAATGCTTGGTTTTGTACAGCATGACTATTTTCAGGGTAACACATTTGCTTACAATAATACATAMGCATAATCAATTTTGTCATACAAAATAGATGTACTGGGAACATTTTCCTTTCTTATTGGTTTCCATCCCCAGTCTACATCATTTACTTGTTCTTTTACTTCTGGTCCTATATATACTTCAGAGACATATTTTCAAATAACAACTTCTCTCAGTTTAGYTTGCCCCCACAGCTGTAAAAGTTTCACTCACATATACCTCCCTTAGGAGAGTTAATTTTGTGAGGAGCTCCTCTAGGCAACATCTATAATCATGCAAACAGGTTGAACATTCCCATTTGCATAGCTCAAGAAGGAACTGTATATATCTTGCAAAGCAAACCCGGGGCAGCACCACAAATAAATAATTATACACCAGATAAAATTCATATTCTGCAACTTGGACCACTATCAGCAAATGCTATCCAATATACCTTTCAAGCTAATCAGCTGAAGAGTTCATACATGGATCGATGCCCTGATTTGAGTTTACTCAAGGATATGAAAATCTCAGAATGCAACGAATCAGCATATCCCCTGGCTACCTACCACACACATCTTCCCTTCCTAGCACTACACTACTCTGGCTTTTGAAACAAGATCTCCTTGGCTTCGTGACCAAGCGGATCTCTGCACYGTCGTTCCATCTCCGGATGCTTCTGGTGGAATTGAAGCCACTGTGGAGCAGAGAGCAAGCAAGCCCAGATAGTTTCTCCTGCACACAGCAAGATAGCTCATGCTTTCTGAAGATATTGGCTGTTGGAAGTACTAAGGACTTTACCAATCTACTCCACCACCTTTGATGTCAATGTCACTGTATGTTTCTGCTCACTATAATGTTTAACAGCTGAGGAACTTGAACTTCTACCATCACCGGATCACTACCATCCTTGTATCACAGACAAGAAACAGTGTTTACTGCTTTCACTTCACCTATCTCTTCCTCTCAGATGAGGCTCCTGCCCTCTCTGCCTTCAATTTTAGGTGGCAGCTCTCTGCTCGACTTTCAAAGGAACAAAACTGCTGTTGATACAATGGGTCACCTTTAAAGTATTATGATCCTTTTTCTCCCCCTAGGACTAGGGTTCTAGGGAAGGACCAAATGGCAGTGCCATTTGGTGGAGATTTCTTGATGTGAAACTCAAGCAGAGGATGCAGAAGACAAAACCAACCGCCAGCTTTCTGACCTCAGCGACAGTTCGCTCAACATTGCCTGCTTAGTCCTCATGACTCCTCTGATACACAGAAACAGGATCATAGCACGAACCACCTCTGACACGCAGAAAGGAGAAGGTGTTGTAAGAAGAGGTGGCAGAGTATGAATCCCCGTAACAGAAACCACAGTTTGTAAAGTCATCACTTCCACAGAAAATAATAAATTTTTAAAAAGATTCTAGAAATAAAGTTAAAAACAGCTCTCTGAAAAATAAATAGCCAGAGTCCTCAAAGCTGTGCACACCTTCTGGCCCCTCAGTGCAATCAGCATTATCATCCTTTCTCCAGCTTCAAAAAAAGAACAAGCTCTAAAGGATCTTTTTTGAAAACATGTATCTAGGTTTGAAGAAGATCGTGGCAGGCCCTTCCAGTTGCCTGGAAATTTCCAGACCTGTTTTAAAGAAAATACTAGCTATGTATAAACACTAGAGCTACACCATTTCGCAAGCTCAGAAGTTCCCAGAAACTGATTTAATACAATTCATTTAACTAGTCACAAATTAAACTGATGTCATTTTAAGGAAAGCTAGCAAAGGTAAACAAGAGTATATTTTGTGTAYCCTGGAAGACTTATGTTTACCAAGTCATTAACTTAGCGACAATAAGAAATTTGATACCTAAAGCCGTAATTTTTTTTTACTTCCTGAAACTACTTTATGATGCTGTGCTTAATCAAATTAAAAGCTACAGTAACAGGACACTACATTATTGTCTGGATATCCAAAGGAATAAATATTTTTAAATATACTGTCTTTTGCATGTATTGCATTAACTGAATTAAACAAAGGCTGAGATATGCCTTGAATTTAGCCTTTAATAATTATCAAGCAGACAAGTTTTTAATTCTTACTTTCAACCTTGTTAAATCCTTTAATTAAATATAACATTAATTGGACTAAAGATTATTACAGGTATTAGTTGAGAAATATCTGTTCAAGAGCATTAAAGTAGGGAGGAAAACAGAACAAGAACACAAAACAGGTTTTATAAACAGATTCAAATAAACAGCATTAAAAAGTAATACCTTGAGAGCACAGAGCACGTTTTTCATGTTTGTTAGCACAAAAATAAGAGCAGAGGTTAAGAGCAATGTAGGTGGYATATTCCAGACAAATCAACGTTAATATAAACCATTTCCATTTAAGCAAAGCAACCTCTATGAACACCTGTTCATATAACACAATTGTTTAAAACAACATCATCATCATAAAGGAGCAGGATGAAGCGCATGAACAGCGCAGAAGCCCTCCCGCACATGGCACTTAAGAGTGGCAGGCAGGAAYGGTGCCATACCTCCTCTGCCGCACGGGTGCTCCTGCACCAAACAGGGAGAGACTAGCAGCACGAGGGCTCGGGACAGGCTTTTGCAAAACTGYGGTCCTGGCCGTGGACTGACAGCCCTGTACAGGAGGCTGCAGTGCAGCAGAAGCTGTTACTCCAGCCTGCAGGGCAGAAGCAGGGGCAGCGCTGCCCTGCAGCACCTCAAGGAGCTCCCAAAGCCCCTGTTCTGTGGGCTTGGTGAGGTCMTCAAGGGATTAGACTTGAAGTGCCTCCTAAAGGCACTTGAAGAGCCTCCTAAAATCCTTCATTTATTAGTAACTGCACAGTCATTATAGGTACAACATTCAGATACTTCCCCTGCACCAACAAGCAGACAACAGCAATTGTATCATGAGTAAGAAAAGCAACAGTGCCCTTATCAGCGCTTGTTCACTCTGGTATCATTTATTCATTAAGAAGAAGGTGGGCTGAGGTGTGAGGGGTGTCATTTCACTGACTCAAACATCAGTCTCATGAAAAGGCTTGCTTTGGCCAGGAATCAAAGGTCTGTGAGACAYGGCTACCATAGGATCTGAGAGTGACACTAAAAATGGTATTTAAACTCTGGAATCAATGTTGACAACCGCTTTGCAATGGTTCCCTAAGTCTGTTTAACTCCACATTGCCTTTCTATTTCTGAACAGGGACATAATTCTCAATTTCAGTTGCCAAGAGACAACAAGAAACCTAGTGCCAATATTGTCACTTCTGTGTCCCCTAAATAGGCATCATAACCTGCTTATTCTATGAAATCCTGCAAGCTACACAGCACTTCTTCATCGGTGACTGACATAGCGAGTTAACAGTGTAACAGCCGTCCGCTCTCCGTTCCCACTGCGGGTTATGAGAGGAAGGAATCTGTTACATCGTGGATGACAACAAAGTAGATGTATGCAGCAACATTTAGAGAAGAAAAGGAAATATCATTTCTGCTAGAACCTTAAGTAGAAATTTCTCAGTGAGCCTTCTCCCTTCACTTATATCTCAATGGAGATAACCACAAAACTTCAACTTCAGTAGCACAARGAACTGATATGAGACCTTACGCTACTGCACCCAGCTTTTCTATTCAGTTCCACTAGGATTGGGCAAACTGCTTTTTCGCTTTCTCTTCATCTCCACAGGATGCAGCAGGGCTTGCCAAAAATAACCAYGTTTTAATTTTCTTTCACAATTCCTTTGAAGAGGACTGCACTGTTTTAATGCTGTAGCATCACATAGCCTTTTAATTCCAGCCTACGCATCATAACATTTCAAACACATGGTTATTTATAAACGAAGAGCCATCAGGGCTTTGGTAAGGTAACATGGTTTAGTGGGGAGGCCTGGGGGGGAAGGAGGGAGTGTGAGTCACCATTTTCTGTTTTTAATCCTTCATTCCTCCTCTGTTTTGGGCTTTGTTGTTAGCAGTAGCACTTATTCCCTTTGAGCAGGGCCAAGGCAGCAAACAAGTCCGCTCAATTTGAAACCTAGACAATGCCAGCTACTAATTCAGCTGTGCATGCCTGCTCTAGGCTGCTCAGCCAGTTGAGACCCTTCTTTGTAGCCTAGGCTTTCCCCCGCTTGAAGTGACAAACCCCTCAATCAAAAGCTGTTGGCTGCAGTTTTGTTCATTCCCACCTGCTCCTGCAAGAGTGAGAACAGACTGGAACGAAGCGAYGCTGTTCGTTAAGTTTTGCGCCGCATTCAGCGCTGGGCATTGACACACTGAACAGAGCAAACAGGTTACAAAAACGAACTGCAGAGACAAAGCCACGCACTTGAAAACCAGCACCACTCTAACTAAAACACCACTTGGTAACATGTTGCACTGCATACTGAAGGGGACACAGCAGTTGTTCAAAATCCCCACTCTTCTTTCTGGTCACTGCTGAACAGCATGGCAAAAATTTGTCCTCCAGCCCAATCACACCACTCTGCTGATGGTGCAACAAAAGGAGAAAGAGCCACGAAAGAAATAACAAGGTAACCTGCATTTTTAATGAAAGAAGCAGCAGGAGGTGGAAATATTAACTGCCATCACAATTTTTCTTCCCACTTCAAGCACCCTCTCTCTCTAAATAGTCTTCATATATGGACTTTCTTGCAAAAAAAAAAAAAAAAAAAAAAAAAAAAAAAAAATCTCCAAAGGCCAACCCTCCCAGGCCTGTCTGCACTTCATATCTTTTGCAGCCCCACGGAGAAACTGTCTTTTGCTTTAAACTATGAGAGTGCAATGCCTGAACTCCAGCTTGGGAACATGCAACTTTCAGTTTGAGACGTTTTACAGGTGCTCATGTTTGGAAAATGCCCAGACCCATGGCCTTAAGTGTAGCTGTGTCAGGTTCAGCTAACACATCCATGTTTTGGTATCAAAATACTTGCATTTAGTTTGAAAAGCATGCATAGTTCCAAGCGCAATCTACGGCAATGAAGAACATATAGAACCTCTGAGAATTAGACTAGTTGTTTAGATAACTTAACTGGACAGCAACTTTGAAAATGCTGATGTTAGCCACTATTTCAGCTTCCTGGGCTATAAATGGATATAATTTTTACTTACCTGACAGGTGTGTCATGAAAATTAGCTAATATTGACACTTTGAACTCTAAAGTGCTTTGCCAAGTATTAATTAAGGAAGGATCACTTTGCATTTAAGGTAGCTAATATTTTGAACTTGAATTCATTTTCATCCCTCTCCTAAAATGGTAAAAAATCTACTGTTTGCTTTTTTATGCATTCCCCAAGAGATTATTTTGGAGAAATATGAGAAATAGAGACATGCAGATAGATCTATGTTTCAAGAAGGAGGAATGGAGACCTCAGAATAAAATCTTGTCAATGTTTTATTGCAAGAGTGCTTCRCAGAAGCATCTCCTGTGGATCTCGTAGACAGACCTCTAGACTTTGATGTTACTGAATATAGGGAAGAGGGGAAAAAAAACAGAACTGTCTTATAATTCACTTACTGGTATTTATGACAAGACAGSTCTCAAAGACACACATAAAAAGTTCAGATGCATTGCAGACATGCAGGTACAGTAACTACCTGTAGAGCATGGTCTAATTTCTTCACAGAGGGAAAGATGCCAACATATGTGCAAAACTYATTACAGTTTTATCTGTAGCTATTGGCATGAAATGCTCAAAACTGCTGGTCTGTTAAAGAAAAAGTCTGTTAAAATGCTCCCGGGGGAGGACGGGGAGCCAAGGCYTGTCCATGGAGCTTTTGGAGCCAGCCTCTCCCAGTTGCTCCTTGCTTGACAGCTGAGCCAGGAATTTGGCCATGGTCCTTCTGCCACAAAAGCCTGAGAGCAGAGGCTCTGGTCTTTAAAAGGCCCGGTGAGTATACATACCCAGATTAGAAAGAAATGCAAGATCATACTTGATAAAGTATGGGAAAGTAGCAGCAGAAGTCTCCAAATGAGCTGCTCTGCGCACCCAAGAGAGATCATTAAGCGAGACGTTCCTGTGATTGCTGCTGCTGCTGCTGCCGATTACGGGCTGGCCTGGGGTCAGAGGCTGCAGGTGGCAGCAAAGAGTGATCACCTCTTCCATCCATCCTCACGGTCGGCCAGGTGACACAGGGAAGATGGGGGCAAGGGAAAGAAAAATAGGCAGCCAACAGGCACCAGAAGGGACCCCAGGAGTACAAGCATGAAGGAAGATGTAAGCGCTGTGTGTGCCTCCCCACAGCTCTGCTTAGAGCCTTGGGCTTCGCAGGACGACAGCAAAATTTCTGWGTGAACGTTTTGGGAAGCCCATGTCTCATTCACACCTGGTGCCAAAGCCACACAGAAGACAAAGAACAGACGTTGRCCGTCATTTCAGTAACTTCAGTGATGGGAATCTGTGCTAGGGATCCAAAGATAGATCCTGCAAGTGATTCTGGGCACTCAGTGTGATTCATTTTCACTCAAAGTTTGCTACTTAAAAGAATCTAGGAACATACTGATAAAACTGTATTAATATTTCTGTAATGTTGCAAAGCTAAATTCTAAAAGTACAAAAATATTAAAGTTCCTTTTGCAAATCCTTTCTGACAGCCCCTATGATGCAAGACTATTTTTTTCACAGTTCCCCTGCTTCATTTCATGCACTGCATAGACATTACTTAATGAACTAGCAACTCTTCAATATTTATTTTTCTCCTCATTATTCAGTGTGTGGCTCTGTGCCTTATTTACCACACTATCCAAAGGCTGCTGAGAATTATTTATAGCATTCCTGATATAGTAGACAAGCTCTTATAAACAACAATTAATTTTACAGTACCCAGTTGAATCCCAAAACTACGTCTGACAATTTTGGGATGGTCACTGCTTTTGAGCAAATACTTTATAATCCAAAAAGTCTAAAAAGCAGCTCTGCACAGTTTCCACAAAGAACCTGCTTGCTGACAGGCAGAGCTGAGTGAGAGCACATGCCATGACGTGGTCCTCACCCTTCAAAAGCTGTGTCGGGACCAGGTTATTTACGGTGTCAGTGCACACGTTTTACATAATAACTACCGTTGAGAACAGTGAACGAAAACCTTGGTGCTACATTAAGAACTTGTTCCAGGAATCTCAGATTACAAGATGTACAGCAAAAACCTAATTTTGRTATCTAATTAGGGCTGGGTGTTCTCTTCTCCTCCCCACGCACTCSACTGCCTTGATGGTACCTTCTCCTAATTCCCTAGGGCACGCACTCCCCTTCCTTCTAATCACAATCAAATACCTTAAAATTATTGCAATACATCCTCAGCATAAYGCAGTACAATTATCAGCTTATCATCCCCTCCAGTTCTTTTCGCATTTTTCCCAGCCTTTCCCTACTRCATAGGGCTTTTGTTTTTAATTTTTGTGCTCTCTCCCCATCTTCTCTCTCTTCTTCACCAGCTGAGAAAACACAGCAAAGCAACATTCCACTGTATCCAGCATCCCAACTTCTGTTTTCAGCTCTAAGAAAGCTCAGAGTGAAGGTCATGGAAAAGAATGGGAAAGAGGAGATTTCTTTAAGTTTATTCTACTTTTGAGCTTTAAGGGCAACCAAAGCCCAAGTGCCACTACCAGCTACCCTATCAAATCATTATAGTATACAAAAATYCCAACTTTCAAATTTCATTTTCAATTTTACTGAAAGCAAGTCATTCTACTCTATGTTAAAAACGATGATCAGAAGAGGAGACGCTGGATTTCATAGTTTCAGGGCTCTCTTTCTAGCTCTGTCACCAGTTTGTGAGTGACTGCARGTAAAATCATTGCTCTTCTTGGTTCTTTTTCTTGTAAGTGCTTTTGTTCCCTCTCTCTCTGGCTCTGTCTTTTAAAAGTGAATGTCTCTAAAGACATGAGAACTCAAGCTACTTCTGTAGTATGTCCATGTCTAAGAGAATAGGAGGATATGAAAAAGTATTTTCTCCTCTCCTTATGCATTTCTTTGTTAGCTACTCCAAAACCCCAGTCAACGTGAAGCCAACTGGTTTTTGATAAATCATTCAAGTTTTGAAGGATAAATCTCTAATTCTAACGCCTGATAGCTGCAGGAGGCAGATTAGAAAGAAGCTAGACCTCAGTCTCCACACCCACAGTTAAAATATCAGAAAAATACCACCTTGGTATGAATGTGACCACAAAGGTCACATTCATTTTAATATCAAGGACARAGTATAGTAATCACATGTTGTCAGCAGTCTACTACTTCTGAACTTCCTGAAATACAGCTCAATTTACTGACCATACATGCATTTTATTTTCACATACGTACATAAGTGAAATAAGATTTTAACTGGGCAGTTATTTTTACAGTTCAAGTCAARCCCAAATGGATCTCCTTTGCTGAACAGTCGTTCACAAAACCAAACAAACAAGACCCAAACATTCTGCTTAGTTCATAATTCTAAGAGAACTGAAGCACATTTTCCCACATTTCCCAGGAGAAACTGTTAAAGTCTGAATTAGTGAGAATGATGTGAAAGTAATTCAGAAAAAGTCTGACATACACAAACTCATCGCATACAGAAGGAACTGATCAAGAAATGCCACTGGCTAAAACAAGGTCACTCCAGAGATCTACTTCTAGATATTTTGGAGCAACTAAAATGACTATTCTCAGTAAACGTTTTGAAAGGGCCCTTTTTTGCACACACTGGCAGGTTTTAAAGATTTGATTTTATAACATACAAGCTTATACAGGTTTCACACTGGGCCCGATAACAATAAAGCACTGTGTGGAAAGATAATGCACAGTACAGTCTGTAAATCTTCAGCTTATGTACAATGTTGTCAAATCTCAGGACCTTCATTTCAGAAAACCTAGTATCAGTAGACACAACTATATATAAAACAGACAGCATTTCATAATGTTCCTGTAGTAGCTCCTGTGTCCGTACTATTGGTTGGTTAGTGATTTTAAAAGACAAGTTTACAAAAGCCCAAGGCCTAAAATTAGAACTGCCCCAGCTTGTAAGATATTTAAAACAGGATCTRCATCTTATTTGTCATCTAAGTTATGAATTTGGTACTTCATGCAGCATTTGGAAAGACTTAGTTGACTGCTTCCAGACTCATCAGGCAGACTCTGGGAAATGGAAGGTGAGATCGTGGGAAAAATGTAGTCAGAAAAAATGCTGTAACAAATCTGCGGCAGCTAGAAGCTCACGACTATCACTGCCCTGCAAATTGGAGCCACTGAGAGCCTCCTGGGGTAAAATACAGGGGTATGATTTGCTAAGATATGTGTCTGCTTCACACACAAATACATATGTACATGTACACACAYGCACACAAACACTTTGTTATGGAGTTCACATTATTATTATGAAATACAACTAGGGAAAGCAATTACTTTAAGAAAAATAATAGGGTATTCACTGGTAAAGTAATAGTTTCAAAAGGGTCTAGAGAATGAACCAAAGCTCTTATTGTTAGAGAACTATTGACTCCAGGTTTARAAAATGACCTCAAGTGAGCAATGATGCACTTAGCCTGGAACTTTCAGATGCTGTATTTCATTCTAAATTGAATTGCCAATCCACAGTGCAATCTTTTTCTACTATAAACTCACATCTTTTGGGCAAGTATACAGAAAAATACTATATACTGCCTGTTTTATTCCAAGTTAGACTAAGTCCTTCTGGAAATAGGAAATGTATCTATGTTACAGGATTTAAGGATCCCCACAGGTACTTATACAGAGGATCTTTTTTTTTTTTTTTTTGATGTTTTTTAAGAGCCTTTAGTAACAACTTCATATTGTCATTTTTCCTGCAAACAGTTAGGAAGCATGCAAATAATTAGCAGCATGTGTCTCTGCTAATAGCATTCAGGTATATTTAGCCTACAGACCCATATTCAGAAATATATGAGATACTTCACACAGTGTTCTGATCTAGCATCCCTGTTATACCATGTTCAGTGGTAAACTAGGTCTTCAATTCAGCAAAGTCTCTAAAATCATCAAATAAYGTCAGTGGTTTGCAAACATAAATAATTAAGTTACATGCAATGAAACACTTACATTCACTTTTCCACTAAGTCTTCTTCACTGCAGTCAAGTTATTTTCCAGGACGGTGCTTAATCTTCTTTTTTTATGACTTGCTAAATAAAAGAAGACAATGATTACAAATATATGCATATACATTAAACGTCACTCAATCATCTAAAATTTATGAACTCTAAAATACTGATTTAGGATGGTCTATTATGTTCTATAAATCTATAATTTGGTTTATATATAGCCACTTCTATTTCATTTTAAATACAACCTTAGCACACCATAACTTTCAATCCTGAGGCTAAATGGAGCAATTTTCTAAATTTCAATAGTTGCTCAGATAATAAATCAGATGGACAGTTGCTCACAGATGTACAACTAATTACCAAAGAACTGAGAGCTCAACTGATATATTACCAGGAAGAATGCTTCGCATTACAGATGGGGTATTGTATGATCTGGCACTCTTCTAGCGAGAGCTTGAACACTCTCATATCAATGGCAGTACTCAGCACCTCCCACGATCAAACATTTAAGAATGGAAGAGAAACAGTGTCTGTCCTGTCCCTCTAGGGAAGGATAATATACTATCTGATACCATTCAACATTACTCTATATGCCTAAAAGCGATAGCACAAGTGCTAAYGTAGATTGTTCAACTTGAATATGAAGATGACAACTGTCCTGGAAAAAATATCCTCATCAACACATGCGGTGACTATTGAACATCCCAACCTGCTTCTTACACACAGATATTTATCAGTTGCCTTTTAGTAAAGCAAGCCATGTCCACTCAGTTTGAAACAAATGCCAATATACACACTAAAAGACCACAAAATGGTCTCCCAGGGGAAAGTGACTTGAACACGTAGCAAAAGCCACCATCTCATCTCCAGAAGTTCACAGCTGAACCTGACTTTGAGACTTGCCTAATGCTGGCTCCACAGGGAGGGAAGAAATCAACATCAGCAGGGTTTTTCTTTTCCCCTCCTGTTTTCTTGAGGGCTGCCCAGTACTAAAGAGTGTTTATTTCGCTAATGTTCAATGGGTCTTAAGTTCTTGTTTGCATTTCCCGTATCTAGTTGCTGTGGTAACACATTCTTTAAGACTACGTACATTCATCTCTTCCTGCAATCTCCTGACAATATAAATTGCTTAGCACCATATAACATACCAAGGAGTCATATTGGCAAAAACAGAAAAAGATCTGCAACCCAAGCACACACAGGAAAATGAAATAGAGAAGTAAAAGGAAGTGACAGGGATGTGAAAGACCATGATATTGTCAACAGCAGTCAAGAAGGAAGGAGGTGGAGGTAGTCAGCAAAAAAAAGGTTTCATCCTGCTGAGGAGTTCACTTTATACTTCTATACTGTCTCTCTTCTTTAGAATCTTTTTGCAAACTTTAAGGAATTTATATCTAGGCATTTCTTGCACAGTTGGTTAACACTTCAACTTTACAAATGCAACAACTGAAATACCTGGAAACCAGCATTTGGCCGAGCCTGGAAAAAAGACTCAGTGCTGTGAGCTTTGGCTGCTGTGGTCAGCCAGTTTTACCCTCAGTGATGAAGTATGTGCCCTGCTAATAACATCACAAATATATTTATTAGGAAAATTGCTTCAGCAACAACTCAAGAACCAGTACAGAGTAAGCAGACTGCTTATGTGTCTGTTCTCCAATGAGCATACACATTGGGCACCTGGACATTTTAATCTATAGTTGGTAGCAAGCTGTGCCAGAGAATGATGCTTCCTCAYGGTACTTCATTTTCTGCATTATAACATAGAAAGTCCCTTTCATAAGAGGCTTGGGACATGAGCCAGAATTCTCACTCAGTGTCTCCCTATTTATTCAAACTGAGTCATCAGATTTTCCAGGTTTCTCCGCTCTCAGATGGCACACTGCTTTGGCTAGGTTTAGATGGACACAGGTGGTACCATCTGCCATGAGGCTTCCTTGTTTTGTTTCATTTTGTTTTTTTCCGTTTACCTCCTGCTCATATCACAACAGCTCTTTTTAGTATCTTAAATTGAGCACACAGTGAAAAACTGTTTTTTTGTCGCACAGGTTTGGCCAGCTAGCCAGTCAAAACGGAGCGCTTGAACAAGAAAAACTAAAGTACACATCACTATTACACGATCTCTGAGAGCTGGCAGCTCTTACAAGCCAACCTGAAGTCAGAAGTACTAAGATAACATGGGACAGTTGCTCATTGCATGAGTGGAAACAGAGCAAGCGTGAGATGGGGGGACACTCACAGATGCTAACTTCAGTTTAGCAAATTTGATCTTCCTGTTTCATCCCTCTTCACTGACTAGAGATGTAGGTTGCTGCTATGAGTCATCTTCTGGAAGAGGCATCTATCTTTCTTGAATTGCTTTTCTGAGCAATGAGACTCTCCCTCCCCTTCACGTAACCCACAGAGAACGGTAGGGAGATTGGCGTCATTAGACTAAATTTAGATTTTATCCTGCCCCCCACCCTGAGCATACCTAACTGCTCCCACCTTTTCATATGACACAATTCTTGCCCTTCAAATTAAAGAATTTGGTGGACAACTTGACCATGAGCCAGTAATGTGCCCTTGTGGCCAAGAAGGCCAATGGTATCCTGGCGTGCATTGGGAAGACTTTTGCCAGCAGGTCGAGGGAGGTGATCCTGCTGCTCTAGTCAGCCCTGGGGAGGCCTCATCTTGAGTACTGTGTCCAGTTCTGGGCTCCCCAGGACAAGAGAGACATGGAGCTACTGYRGAGAGTCCAGCCTAGGGCTTCGAAGATGATCAGAGGGCTGGAATACCCACCCCATGAAGAATGGCTGCAAGAGCTGTGCCTCTTTAGTTTGGGGAAGAGAAGACTGAGGGGGGATCTTATCAATGTCTACAAAACCTTAAGGGAGGTGTCAAGAGAATGCTGCCAAACTCTTCTCAGTAGTGTCATGCAACAGGACAAGAGGCAATGGGCAGAAATTGAAGCACAGGAAATTCTGTCTGAACGTGAGGGGGAATTTCTTCACTGTGAGAGTGACGGAGCACTGGAACAGGTTGCCCAGAGAGGTTGTGGAGTCTCCTTCTCTGGAGATATTCAAAATCTGCCTGGACGTGATCCTGTCTAACATGCTCCAGGTGACCCTGCTTGAGCAAGGGGGTTGCACTAGATGATCTCCAGAGGTCCCCTCCAACCTTACCATTCTGTGATTCTGTGAATTTCATTAGGACAAAAGGGTGAAGAACAAATGATAATGATGTGGTTAAGATGATCAAAACAGGCAAATAAGCCAAAAGAGCCAGGAGAGCTGCAAACAAACTCCAGTTCTTACTGAGAAGCTCACTCTCCCCCACGAGGCAACCATGCCACCGTACCTAACAAAGAATACATTTGATACAGWCATGTCAAAAACATAGTTAACTCTCAGGCTGATCAAGTGTGTTGAAACACAATCTTTTGCAAGTGGACAGCTTGCTGCCATGTTACGGCGGTGCAAGGAGGARCTACTGCTTCCGAACTTGTCAAGGAACAAAATGCAGTGCTTACCCTATTCAATCTCTGSCTAACACAACCATAACTAAGAGCAACAGAATATATGCAGTGCTTTTGGTTTCTAGAGTTAAAAAACAGATTACAAAACACATTTCTTTGAGCATTTTTTTCTTCTGTTTGCTAGTTAGAAAGGGCACACAGCAGGTCAGGGACAGAAAGTTGTACTATCCGGTTCCCAGAAACTGGCCTTATTCCCTCGAGCCTTCAGCTATACACAACATATTGAGTAAACACTTTTTGTATAGGTTTTTATATGCCTATAGAACCTTTATTTGGCTGTTTGGCTAGCAAGTCTGGTAGACACTTAATAGGACTAAGCATGCAGGATAATGTYTTAATTTCTTCCTAAATTTTGAAAAATGATCTTCACATTTCAGAGCTAGGAAATCTATGTTGTTACGCTGAGGTCATGTCCATATGAAAACAGGTTATAGAATGCACCAGTAAAAATTTAGGCTGATATTAAATATCACCTTAAGACCCCAAACATCTCTAATTAACTTTCTGTTAAAGTACTACATGCCAATATCCGGCTAACCCAGTACCTTCCTTCACTTCCAGCTCCCAATTTTAAGTTGCTCTTAGTCATTTCCATTCTGCTATCTCCAACTTTTTGACCTCAGCGACACCTACTCCACTTCTAGCATAGGATCTCCAAAGTTTTACTGATGACTTCTTCTCTGTCTCCTCCACATGGCTATCTCCAGTTTAGTACCACAGTTTTCCTGTGTGAAGCTACTACACAGTTATGTCTTCAGTTCACTTAAACCTAATAYTGCTCAAACTTTTTTTCCTTTGTTTTCCAGTCACTCTTATATTCTTTCGTCCTCAGTTTTATGCACTGTGAAAAAACCTTGATCTCCCCTGTGCAAAAATTTACAGAATATTAAAATAACGATGGAAGTATTTAATACTGCTTGATACACCTCAAAAGAACAAATATTTTTACTTCRCCTTTTCATTTTGCTCTTCCTGTAGTTTGTTGGGGAGCAGGCGTAGAAGCCCCAAAAGCCCATATGCTGGAGTCTTCTGTTCTTAAAATTTAAGTTAAAGGTCTAAGACCAACTGAGGTTTACAGATACAATATGAGAACAAAATCCAGCATAACCCAATTCTGAAAAATGAGAATATGTGCTCYATAGCCTTTCTGAATATCCTTCACATTAGATTCAATTCTTTACCTCTCTATAGACTTTCCAGAGGTATTTCTTGACTACTCTATTGAAAGTACCAGCTACAAAGTTACTCTCTTCTTTCTTGTGCAGTCCCTTCTCATCAGTCTAGAAATCCTATTTGCTCTTGCAACAGTATTTTACCTCAAAGATCAAACTGGAAGAATATGCTATGAACTGCCAACAGCTTGAGATCTAGTATCTCACAGATTATTAGGGCAAAGATGCAAAATCAGTATCAGCAGGGAGGAGTGGTGAGACGCACCTTTTCCAGTGGGAGAAACTACATTCCAGCCACTCCAGATTGTTATTTATCAAACCTAACAGTTGGCAAAAACATTCACTGCCTTATCACTCAGGTCAGCACCAAAGGCTGATCCACTAGCACTTGATACTTATTAAGTGGACAGTGGCCTGTCCACTTGGCATAAGGGTTTAATCTTGTGCAAAGCAGCAGAGAAGCAACCCTAGTTTCTCAAAAGCTGTTTTGAGAAACTCTGAAACCTCATTTCCTCTTCTTCCAACAGCCCATTTCACTTGGATAACTTTATAAGGGGAAGGATAACAAAAAATATTATCAATAAATTTTAAACCTTTACAGGAAAAGCTATTTTAGAAAGGCATCCTCACCTATGAGACATAAAAAGATGCCCTGATAGTGAGCTGCGTTATATAAAAGATTTGATTGGTATGCATTTTGGATGGCCAATGTAACTCTCTATTGATTTTTAGTTGCAAGTAACGCTATTGCCTTAAACTCATACCATAAAAGGCATGCTATACAGTACTTTTAGTTCTGTTAGTGCTAAACTAACAGCACCTGCAAGTGCTAAAATAGCAAATAGGAGAGGAGAGCCAGATTTTCAACACAATTGATGGCTGCACATTCTTTTGGTCATGGAAATGAATCTTCGCAAATTTGATGGTAAAATGAACTTTAGGTTGTGTTTCAACATACCTGTAGCGAACCTGGTCAGTCTATGTCACAAGCTCAATGCTGTATGTGAGTGAGAGAACATGTTTTCTTTGTTGTTTTACATGTTAGGCATGTTTTCTGTTAAGCAGATCAATACACATTAGAAATAACTATGCTTTTAGTTTTATTTTGATCTCCAGCTACAGTCCCAGGGCCCTAGTTACTGTGATAAACTCAAAAACATAAACAGTACAGTCTGTGCCTGCAACTTTTTAATGGCATTTGGCAAATTACTTTAAAATGAATCCTATGAAAGGGGGTTACATCATAGTCCAAGAGGTTTGCACTATCCAGTGTAGCTATTGAATCAAACTGGCAAATTTCTCTAGACTCAATATAGTCAAAGGATTTCTCCTTGGAGTAG
>NW_028186431.1:372740-394128 GCF_003343005.1 Rhea americana
AAAAAAAAAACAGAAGTCAAAAACTAATCAATGCCCTTACCTTGGAGTACTCTCCATAAACATACAGTGACAGTCAAGAACCTCCCTGTAGTAGATCATCTCAGTCTTCTGAGTCCTTAAGAAGACCTCACACTCAGATTGTCAACAGTCTTCCTATTAGCCTTCTCTCTAGGCATTTTGCCTTCTCCCTTTCTGCCAGACGACCAGGTGGACTTTTCYGAAAATTCCTGAGATGATAGATCTTTCACTTGCAACTGAGTTTACTGAGTAATACAGGCTGCCTGGAAGCAGGAAATCAGATCTCTGACTATTAAGTAAACACTTGCCTTAGACTTGATATTCTAGCTGAAGGTTAATCATCAAGTAGTTTACATGACATGGGCTAAATTGAAGACCAAAAGTGAAATCCTATAGTCACTAAAATAAATAATAGTTTCCATATGGCCAAATTTTCTGTCCAGATTCCCTGTGTGCGTTTGTGTGTGCTTTAAAAAGTCTGTGAGCTTTCTAAAGAAAAGATTACAGATGCAACCCCTGTAATCTCATTCAAAAGGTTGGAACTGCTGTCATTTCCACTCTCATGAGCCAGTGTGCCGCACTGAGCCTTGCTCAGTTATGTATTTATATACATCTACCCTTGGCGAGGACTCTATGCTTAAGACCCCAAATAGGCCTCTATTTCTTAAGGGGAAAATACATAAATTCCAGCACTCACCATGCTCACTGTTACCTTCTTGGCTGCCTTTAGGGGCTCTTTTATCAGCATCTGGGAACCCTAAATTTTGCTCTGACAGCAGACGGGGCCAAGGTTAGCCACTGTGGCATGCTGCCACGCAAGCGGCTTATTTATTTGACCTAACACTCCTCCTTGTCAATGCAAGATGCTCCCGAAGTCACTAGTATTGCCTGGAGTAGATTCCAGCATGCAGAGTGAGCACTACTGTGGTGCAGAACGAAGTTCACCGTTAGCCAGTTTTCCAAGAATTCAGCATGGTATTGGTACTACCAAATACCCATGCATTCAAAAAGCTGAGGATTTGTTTCACTTTCCTGTCCTTAAAAATCCTAAAATGATCTTGCTGCCTTGCTCCCTTCCGAATGCTTAGACGACCATCCTCCCCTGTGGCTTCGAAGGCTGGGGGGAGAGAAGTGGCATACTGAAAAGGAAGCAGACACTACCAGCTACATTTGTGCTGACTGTAAAAACCTGTATAAAMACAAATCAATTAATAGACTAGTCTGCATTCACTACAATTTTCAAAGTGCTAAAGTAGCATAAGCACTTCAAAATACTAGTAAGTATTTCAATGACACGAGTTACTAGGAATTTTGTGTTATCCTAGCTATGTTTAGACTTACAGGTAGCTCTGCTGCAGGCATAAAATATCTACAGCTGCTGCTTTGGCCTAAAACAAGCCCAGCAACCACCACCCCTCCTTTATTCCCTCACAACACAGCTGTTAACCACTAAGTGAAGAACACAAAAATTCAACAAAATTGTCCCATGATTATTACTGCTCAATCAAGGTAAATTGTGTGACATCCAAGGACACTGTTTCAGAGCCTCCCATCTCAGAAAATCAGTATCTGCTTTATTACGTTTCCCCCCTTTCATCTTCATGCAGTTGAGGGCATTCCACAGACAGTTTTATTTCTGAGAGCACTGATTTTGTATCGATCTGGTCTGGCCTGGATTTGAAATAGGATACTACATGAAATTGGATCCTGGGAGCCTCAAACATGCCCAGGCTTGCAGAGGAGGTTAAACAAAAGGAAAAAGAAGTTTTTTAAACACACAACACTAGTAAAACTAATTTTAAAGTGTCCTCTATTTTTCCGGACTGGAAGTAATATATTACCTCTATAAAATGTTTTATATCAAGCTCTTGAAATGCTTTATTATTTATATAATGCCATTGGCGCACATATTGCCTTAGAAATATGAAGCTTAATAGTCAACCAAAGAGACCCAAACCACTAAGGTAATTAGGACTCGTTTAAAATTGACTTCATGAGCAGGCTTCTACCTTTCCCCACACATGCAAGAAGCTGTGGGCCAGTCCTGCACTCCCTGAATCATGTAGTCAGCAGGAGCACTCGCACAGGAATTCGAAGGATTACTCCCTAAATTATAAAATGCAGTCTGCCTTATTGAGAAAAGAAGCAAGCAGGCTTGACTGTGGGAGTGTGAAGAGGGAGAGGGGGAAAAAAGTTACGTGTAGGAAAGTAAAAAAGAGAGAAAACTGTTAAACGGGGAATACAATATGGAAGAGAGATGGTAAGTGACATAAGGAGTTAGCAGCAGAGGATGGAGTGGAAAACAAGAGGAAAAGCGYAAAGTACGGAAAACTTATCCTGAACACTGTAGGATATTGCTTTAAACGCACAGAGAGGAAGGGCAGGAGGAACAGCTAGAGACAGCAAGTTTGAGTGGAGAGTTGAGAGCCTTTCAGAAAGTAAAAATCAYGCAGGCAGCAAGGTGAGTGCGCACTCTCCCCTCTCCATCCTCCCCCCCCCCGCCACAATGCGAACTCCTCCGGAGCCGAAAAAACGCTGTGAAAACTCCTGGCAYGGCAAGCGCTGCCAGCCTTGCCCGAGCGCAAGCCACAGCGCTGGTGGAGATTTAGGTGTCCTGCCTGACTGTGGCTGATTTTTCCCAGGACAGTACATTGCATTGCAAATTTTATTTCTTTWGTTTGTTCCTACAACRGCAAAAGGAAAGCAAATTGCTACAAAGCCTCGTTTGAAGCTTGCTGGAAGTTTTCCCTTCCCCATTGAGAAGCGTGTAAAAATCAGAACCTTCTTGTTAATATAACAGTAGCCAGCCTGTGCCTCTTGCCAGCCACATCAGAAAGTACCACAGCAATCTAGGTCTAAATACCAAAACCATCTCCTTTATCCATCAGAAAAAAAGGAATGAAGAAGCTCCGCCTAACTAAGAGCAGTACAAGAACGTTGCCCTCCTTCAAATCGGATGAGAAGGGCTCCTCGCTGCCACCAGCACCTCTTGGGGAATCAGCCTGCTGCTTCTGAAACGCCCCCCGCTTCCTCCACAGACTCTTCCTAACCTGGGACCCTGCAAAGCTGTGGGCTGTGAGTCAGGCCCCCTGTGTTGGTTCCCATCATCCACACTTATTTATGTTGGCAAGCCAGACCAGCTGGCTTCTGGCTACACAGGGGGCCCATATTCTCTTAGAAAAAAAATAAAAGCAAGAAAGAAAAAAAGAAAAAAAAAAAGAAAAAGAAAAAAGAAAACAAAGAAAAAAGGAAAAAATTAAAAAAAAAAGAAAAAAAAGGAAAAAAAGTCTGGGAGGGCTTTGCCCGCCGCGTTAAGCGCTGCTGTCCGTGCCGCGAGCTCCCCCCGGCTGGCTTTGGGGCAGGCAGCCCCTGCCCTCCCAGGGCAGCCCGGCGCTGCGTGCGGGAGCTCTGGGCTCGGGGGCCGTGCGCCGCGGGAGCCGCCTTGCCGAGAGCAATTCAGAGGTATGTCTGGGTCGGGAGAAGGAAGCATTTCACGAGGAAAGATAGATATGCCTTTTTTTTTTTTTTTTAAACAGGAACCACTCCGAACTTAGACATGAGCCAGGCGCAGAGCGATACTGCCCTATCTTGCAGAACAAGTCACAACAGGTTCTCCAATYGCCAACTCTGCAAATAGCGATGTAACCTCTCCCATCAGCACCCCGCCGGAGGAGGACGCGCGTTTGCTAGTGCTCCTGCAAGGAATTCCTGCCGCAGAAGGGGATGCAGGAGCTCCCCGAGAGCCAGCGTCCACAGGGAATCACCAAGCAAACGCACAGCTGATCTGACGGCCAAACTCACCTAGTTCAGCCCCTTTCAGGCTAAGAACCTGCCCTTTTCTCATCTTGTTTCTCAGGAAACTTCTCTTTTGTGTTTATACGCGGCATGAGCTAAGGAAGAAAAATGCCTGCTGTTCCGTTCAAGCACTTTTTTCACCGACYGAGGAAGCCACTTTTGGTTCCACATGAAGGGAAAGACAATATTTATGAAGGAAGTTCCCCCACTTCCCGTTCAAACAAATCACTCCTTGCTGTTTTTGCAATCATAGCCCTACCGTAAAGGGRAGGAAAAAAAGCATCAAGCATATTATTTCCTTTCAAAGTTACTTGTTAATGCAAAGGCAGCTTCCAGGGAGGAAAGAGTTAAGCACTTGGGACAAACTGTCAAGTTTTCAGTAACTAATTTACTCTTCGCATAGGCCTGGAGGAAATCCACAGTGGCCACAAATATTCCATGCTCACTTCAGCACTACTCTTTGTGAAATGAATTTTAATGGCCAGCCAAAGCGATCCAAACCACAAATGTAATTAAAGCTGTGGAAAAACTTCCCCAAACGCCCCGGCCGGGGCCGCTTGCCGCTCTCCGCCGGGCGGCTCCCTCCTCGCCCGCCCGGGCCCCTCCGCGCGGCGGCGGCGGCGCGCGGGACGCGACGTCCGGGCGCGCGGGGCGCTCGGCCCCCCAGCAGCGTTCGCTCTCCCCCCGTCCCCGYCGCGCATCCGCCGCGCTGGGCTGCGGGGCGGCTCCTGGCGCTACTGCCAGCGGGCGCGCGGGGCTTGCTTCTAACGCTACAACCTTAAACGCTCTCTCGCCCGCTGGAAAACTATCTGGCACGCAGCGCTTCCCTCCGCACCCAGCAGCCGGACGGTTTCCACCTCAGCTGAGGCGGCAAAGCCGGGAAATTTCCTGACAATTCGCAGTAACGCCGCTTCCTCTGCCATTCCCGGCTTCCACACCTCAATTCCCCGCGGCAGCGAGTCATCGCGGCTCCACGCGGAAGGCAGGGGGGCACCTGGTGCTGAAGTCTGAATTACCGCCGTTCCCAAGAAAGGGAGAACATACTTTCGCAAAACAACTATCCAAAGWGTGGGAGGACGGAGAAGCAGCGCACTTTGCTTACTGCCTACATTGCATGCAACACAAATGCATACATTCCTGCATACTTTGCTGAAAAGGGCTGTCGAGATAAAAGATTTGATCGCTACGGCACTAACCTCACCCTCCTTCTCCCCTCCTGTCCCAGCCCACGACAGTGAGTGCTAGATTTAGGGAACTCCCTGTCCCTACCTTGCATTTTTTTTCGTGTTTAATTTTAGACTAGAACACAATTGGATTTGGACTTAATTAACCTTTTACCCAAAGAAAAACATATACTTTTGATTTATTAATTTCGTTTGATATCAGCTGTACAAAAGTAGCTCTTTCTCTATTATTACATCTCTAGTAACTCTAAATTTTTAAAGTTAAATGATTAATTTAGCAATTAAGTAATTGCTAAATTCTGTTTTCAAGGACCAGCTGCCCAAAACAAAGGTAAAAAAATTCCCTAAGCTATTGTATTTAAATTATGAATTAAAACCACTTGGAATATTATGATTAAAATCGATTAGTTTGTGCAAAGAGGTCTACAAACCTTAAACTGAGTTACAGTGAAAGAAATTCATTGGCTGATGAATAATTAATACAACTCTTCATTTGTTTCACCTCGTGTGCCAAGTAGTACAACAGAGAAGTCATTAATATGAGTAGGTTGTAGAGCCAAAATAGAACATTACACATCTATAATCACTGAACTATCTAGGTGGAAAGCTTGCAGGGAAAAAAGGCCCACAGTATCAAGCTCAGAACGAACTAAAATACACAAATTTGTTAATTTGGATGAAAAAAACAACAAAGAAAAGAAAAGCAGAGCTGTCTCTTAGGCTTGTGTGCTGTAGGTAATATCTGTTGTCAGATACAAGAGTTAGGTGCTCCTCAGAAACCACTTTTCTCAGACCTGGGACTAAGATTCATAAAAGAAGATGCTGCCCTACGAGCCTCCCAAACAACAGCGCGGGGCCAACTCTCTGTTTGCTTTCCATGAAGGCATGTACTTTCATGCACAGACATATACACACTTTTTCCTCTCAGACACTGAGAAAAGCATGCTTCTGGTCTGACATTTTACAGGTCCCTTGGCAAAGCACATTTCTTCTTTAAAATAGTGGGTTTTGATAAACAACATCAGATTTCCTGGGGATTACCAGAACTACATACCTCTTGTTAAACAGCACTACAGTGAAATAAGATGAGGTCAGTAGGGAGAACATCATAAATGATTTATTGCTGTACAATTAAAAACTTTGCATGTGTTACTTTATAACATTTCTTAAGTTTATTATTTGGGTGGATGGGTGGGAATCACCCAGGTAATCGAGAAGCAAGCGAACAGTTGAGCCTTTTATTCTACTTAGCTATTTCTCTCCCATTAAATCTTTACACCATTTTGATGGAAAAATTGTATTTATACATGTTTATTTTTCTTTCACAAGGACTTTGAGAATCTCTCCAAAGAATTTTCAGAGATTAAAAGAATACTAATAGTTGGAAAACATTCATTGCCTTTCAAGTACTAAATTACTGCAGAAAAGTTAAGAAATGACTTCCTATGATAGAAGATAGGTGTTTTATCAAAAAAGTTTCCTGCGTGCTCTGTTACCAAATCCTCTGCTCAAGGAAGCAAGCCCTGTAGATATCTTTATACTGTGAAAACACAGACTTTGTACCACATTTCTTCTCCAAATGGGAAGCTGTCCTGCCTCCATTCGATACATAAAGTATCTCCTCTTTCCCTCATTAGGTTACTCTCTCTGCCCCCTATTCTTTGTACTTTGCCCCTGTAGCCTTTCCTGAGTGTCCTGTCTGCCTAAAAGAGAATGTGCAGCTAATAGCATTAACATTGAACTTTCTACCTCCTGATATTAGTGGACTCAAAAACTAGACAAAACAAGCTGACATTCCATTTCTAGACATTGTCTGTGGACTGGTGTTAAAACTGAAACCCTTTCTGCTAAGAAATGATAAATGATACGACTTTGTCCATGATAAATGATGCAACTTTCTGCAAATGAGGCTCAGCCAACTGTGTCACATGCAACCTTCCTTGCTTGGGACTGTCTCATATGTACATAAATTGCAGACACAAAACTTATCTTTCTTTTTGAGGGCAACTGTGGTTCTGCCTGAAGAGGTCACAGTCTTACGTACAGCAGCCCATTCCATGGTGACACAAGTTTGGCCATCTCCTCTCTCCTGTCCCATTTGCAGTATGTTCATCACGGCTTTCTAAGAGTTATTAGTCTGAAAATGTAAATGTGTGGTCCCAAAATAAGACTAACATTTGCCTAGTACTGTTTTATGGCTATCAGCCTTGCCTCTCAGCTAATACTATAGCAGTTATATGGCCTACAGAAGCAACTTGCTTAGCGCTGCTAACATGGCAGTTCAGTGGCTGCCGAGAACAGGATTCTCCCTCTCACTTTTTAAAAACAGACAACTGCGTTTACGCAGGTCTAGCCTTCCAGGTTAGCTCTGTCTGTTTTGCTGAGAATGTGGTGTATGTACAA
The DNA here is from genome assembly GCF_003343005.1 of Rhea americana. Taxonomy (NCBI): domain Eukaryota; kingdom Metazoa; phylum Chordata; class Aves; order Rheiformes; family Rheidae; genus Rhea; species Rhea americana. The sequence continues at coordinate 380,141 of NW_028186431.1, forward strand.
TCTGCCTATCATGCCATTTGCAAGGTTGCAATAGCTCTTTGAAAATCAGAGGTAAAATCCAGCAGYGTGCATGGTTTCACTCCCTAAATCTTTAAAGTCGTATCTCAAAGGGAGTGTCATCATTTTCCAGGAATTTGCAGGGCAGGAAATCCCTCATAAGGTACTGGAGTTCTAGGATTTTCTGTTCTGGGGATAACTTGCTCTCCTGATAGCATTTCTACTTGCTGGTTCAATACGGGTGTTTATGCTCTTTCCTCAGGAGTACATGGCTTCAGCGCGCCTTCCCATTCTTGCTTTCCACCAACATACGCTCGGACCAACCAATTAGCAGATACCTTTAATATATTTCATACAGAATAACAGACCGAAATTTGGGGATGAATCACACTCAGCTGCAGAATCTTGAAGGCAGTCCTGGGCACAGTGGTATGAGCAAAGCAGACAAGCAAAACAGACAAAACAGACTCRTTTTATATGCCCAGAAGGGCTTGCTCTGCTTTTATGCTGCTGAAGTGCTTAGGGCCAACATTGTGGTTTAAATATTCACAAAGCAAGACAGACTTTTTAAAACGCASCATCACCTTACTCTACTCTAAAAGTAAAAAGACCTCAACTGAGAAATGCCTCCTGCTCTACCTCATGCAAGCCCCACTAGCTGCAGGAGTTTGCACTGGAAGTATGAACTGCAGAAATGTCAGAAATGGTCAGAATGGAAATGCAGTGGTCTTACTGGCATGAAACCCGTTTATCCTGCAACATATGCCTAAGAAATGCCAACAGACATACTATGTTCTGCAACATGTCTGCATAGCCTAGCATCATACACTGGCCAATTTGATTACTGGGTGTAGGCAGTAACCAAGTAACTAGAAGCAAGTATTTTTGCTTCTAATTATGGAAGATTATAATGCAATGAGATCCTGTGTGAATTTGACATTTTTTTCCTCTATGATGAATCTGCAGTTTTTCTGAGCAGTTCCTTTTTGTAGAAACACCATGTTAAAATATCGCTCATAATACAGCCCATTTTCCTGTGCAGTATGACATATGCCACCCCACTCCCAAGCCACCTGTAATTAGCCAGTGTATCTGCTTATTTCACCTTTGAATTAACAGAACAAATGAAAGCATTAATCCACGTTTTTAAAAATTCAGGTCATTTAAGCAGAAGGTCAGATACCTAATGGGCTGTCAAGTTCAGACAGCCTTTCCGCCCGTCTTCCCAGCTCCCAAGGTTCCCRGGCCTTGACTGACAGTCCTCGGCAGCTGGGTACTTTTTCTTCCTGCCAAAACACCATGAAGGCCTGAGCTGAGGTGGCTGCATAGCAAATATAAACAGGAGCTATATATCTGGCTTCATCTGTTGCAAAAAAAGAGCAGCCATGGAAAGATACACAGCAGGACGGAGAAATATATTAAAGCTGCAATTAGTTTGTGCACCACTGGCATGCTTTAATCAAAAAGAATAGACATGACTTCACTATATTTTCTGAATTGAATTTACCATGTTTACATCAATTTTAGGCTACCTTATAGCAAGGATAACTATATGTAAAGGCTGCACGGCACAGATAAAGGTAATGTGCAAGGTTGTATGCCTCTAGATCTTTTCCTGTGCCACACACTAAGGAGCAAGCTCCAAAACTAGAGTCTGGAATGCAAAAACTTTGCTAATGCTCCCAGAAGTTTGCAACAAAGTATACAAACAGGAGAAAGGATTTTCCATATTCATTTAGCTGTAGCCTGCTGTGCATAGTTTCTTTTGAACAGCCTCGTAAAACTGAAGCATTTTTTTCCAAACAGATCACAGGTCACGTAAGCTTCCCAAGGGACATATTGGTTACAGATGTTTTCATGTAATAAAATATTCCACCCAACTGCAGTATTTCTAACTGATAATGCTAAAGCTAAATTACCCTTGACTAATGGTTATGTCCCCAATGCACTCCTTACCATGGTAAATGTTGGCTTATTTGTTACCATTCAGCCAACATAATATTTAATATTTTATACGTAAGAGCATGCCACAAAGACAATGTATTTCAAATTTACAAGGAGAATTACAATGTGAAGTTTGAATTTTTCAAAAATATATTCAGAAATCTCTTTTCTTCCCCATCTTTGTAGACTAAGTTATAACTGAAGTTCAGAATTACAAAATAGATTTGCATTTTTAAAATAAGATAATTTTAATAATTTGCCAAGATTTCACTCTTAAACTTGGAACTAATCTTATTAAAAAATATACTTGATTGTCTGAGCGGCATGATGAAACATTCAATTTGACTGCCCCTTGGCAGAGCAGTTAGCAAAGGAAAGTTTGTTGTCATGATATCTCTGAAATGCTTGAGTGCTTCACAAATAACAAAAAAAGAAAGGGAGTGTTGAAGGAGGAGATGATCACTTAATTATTAATATATGCTTACATTAAAAGACCAACATGGATGCCTATGAACTTGCTAGTCTTTTACCCTAAGAAGAAGCCGCTTTCAAACCAGGGAAGCTTGTGCTGTTGTAGTGAACCATATCGCTATGAAAACCAACCATGTAGCATTTTTATTGAAAAAAAATTAGAGCACTATGCTCAAAACGTCCATGCCTCATTGCTCTCCATAATTGACCACCAGAATATCCTGTTTAGATTTCAAATATCACCATTAAGAATAACGGAACAAAGTGATTCTTGTTGTGATATTACCACTTCCATGCTGACACTTAGAGGAAAAACTGAACCCACACAATTATGTGTTAGAAAGACTAGAAATCTAGTGGAAACAGAGCATTCTCTGAGTAGAGAGACATAAGCTACTTGTGAAAGTTACTTGTATAAGTTACGTGAACCACCGAGCAACACAACACCTCTCAAGGATAACATTTTGGGTTTGGGATGAAGCATCCCGCTGTGACTAGTTGCTTGGCTCCTGGAAAAAGCGCAATGCAGTTTTTCCAAGCATGTGATCACACGTAGAAAACAGAAGGCCCATCTGCTGATATTTGAAAAATGTTAACTGCTTATAGAGTTAAGGGTGTTGTGACTAAGCAGCGGTAAGAGCAGTGGTTGCAGTGCATGTGTGACTTCAGAACACAAAACTGATCTTGCAAACTTGAATGGTTAAACAGTGTCTAGTACGGTAAATGCCAGCAATGTGACATAATTCTTTTAAGATCTTGCACACTGGGAAAAGGACCGGTGTTCTGGAATTAAAATCACTTGCACTCAGGAGTAGACATGACCTCCCCATGTTAACCCTCGGAGCTGTGTTGGTGCCAGCCCCAAGCCAATACTGGCCACCACGGAGCATCCTGTAATTTTCCCTTTCAAGAGGAGGCCTCAGTATTTGTACTGGCCACCGCAGAAAACTCTTGAGCTGACGTTACTTCCTGGTTAGCAAATCCCTATTTTATTTTAGTGCGTGCATAATGCAGGTAGCAGCAAAAGGCACAAACACAATATCCTTGAAGTTCACCTATTGCATGGGAGGGCAGTGTCTATGCAGAGCAAAACTCTTGAGATATTCTGCAATTTCTGATGCAGATATGAAATTAGTTTTGGACAGTGCAAATTATTYTGAATTATTTTTTGGTATGTTTTATGATATCTTCATCCTGTTTGCTTTAGGGCAGGAAGCACCCARAAAGCACAGCAAACTTCAGTATTTGGAAGAACAATATTTGTCTGCTGTTCATTTATCTGCCTTCCCTGTCGCCTTCATCTGTGCAGTCAGTATCACATCCAGAACTGCTCACCGGCTTCCCTGAATGTTTTACTTTTTACATAAATGCCTAATTACCTCACCCTTTATTTTAAACACCAGTATGCAGCAAAATGCTCCAATTAAAGATGGAATGTCTACTAATTTAAGCCCAAAGGTTCCATTAAGGCAAGTTTCATGAATCCTAAAAATAGAAATGCATTCACATTTTTTTCCTCACTTTAATTAGGCTTTTTTGGGGCTTGAATTTAAATATCCCTCTGCAGTATCTTCAGCTGCATTGCAGTAGTAGGAACCCCATGCAGAACCATAAGATGAAAGATGACTCCTGATTTTAATTCTTCCACTCACAGACGAGTGTAACGTGGTGGCATGCATCTCACAAAAGAGAAGTGTTACAACTTATTARGAAAGACTTTAAAAAGATGGGATTCCCAGATCTAAATGAAACTTCCAGTTATTTGTGTACAGAGAGATCTTGGTCCTTTCCTAATCTATAGTCTTAAGAGACATGGAAGAAAATAGCATTGTGGCAGTCAAGGTGAAGGTGATGCGAACAACAGTAAAGCAGCAAGATTAAGGGCAAGTCAGCTCAGAGTGAATTGAAAAATATGTTAAACTGGGTGCTCTGAACAACATTACTTATAAGAGTTACAGAATGCAAGGTTATGCTTCTACAAATACAGGTTACACTTGTAAGATGGTGAACTAGTGTGGAAGTAGTGACTTGGAGAAGGACTCTGGGGTCACGGCGAGCAGCAGTTAAGACTCTGGCAGCGATACAGTGGTTAAGACAATTAATGAGCTCTTTCGATACATGAGCTAGGGAATACAGAAAACAGAAAATATTGTTATGGTACTTCAGAGAGACATTATTAGGAACAGGCAAGGTTGGCAGTTATCCAGGGCAATGGGGTAGCTAGCAAAACAATGTCTTTAAGTGGTAGTCATGGACCGCTGCCTACTTTGCCTGTGCTGGAGTTGCTCTTCCTGCTGTTACTGCTGGCAGACGTGGCCACTGCAGGAGATGGGAAGCAGCTCCTCCCAACCCTGGCCCCATCTGTCTCTCTCTGCTTCCTCTTCCACAATTGCAATAGCCAGTCTAGATCTCCAGGATGAATTAATTTCACCCTTGTTCTTGCAGTGGCAAAATTCAGTTTCATTAATATTGTTGAGAAGCCTAGGACTGGTTCCATCACTTTACACAGCTTCATGGAAACTCTAAGAAGAATACATGTCCGTGGCTGGCATCTGCACTTTACAAAAGGTGTTAACGAATTGGAAGGGATTAAGGAAAGAGCTGCAAGAAGGATTCAGAGTCATGAAAACATACCTTAAAGCAAGAGCCAGAAGTAATTCAGTCTACTTAGCTTCACAAAGAAGAAGTTGAGAATGTCTTGATCACAGTCCATAAATACTTACATTAATGAGAGATATTTAATAAAGGGTATAACAAGATACAAAGCTGAAAATGGAACTTTGAAACAAAATTCAAGCTAAAAATTAGGGGTAACTGTTAGAAGTGGCTGCAGTTAAACCACTGAAGCCATTCACATTCGCATGCAGTAAATCTCCCATTCACCTGAGGCCTTTAAAAAAAACTAGATTGGATATCTTTTTAGAAATGATATTATCTAGCTCAAGCAGAACTTCTAGGCTGAGTGAAGCGGTGAATTTGTATAATACTATAACTGAGCAACCTGAATAATCATAACCATCATAAACCTATCAGCACATATGTAATTCTTAAGTAGGCCTAAAAAACTCTGTTTTTCCTGAATCTGCTTTAAATGAACATGCCAGCATTGCTGGGCCTGATCTGAAACCCTAATCTGTGCCCTTTGCTGTAACCTTGATATATATTCAGTTTCCTTCTCTCTTCAGGCACCACGAAGAAGTAATCCTAATACCTAAGGCTGAGCACAAGTGAACGCAGCAAAAATGCATAAGGCTGGAGCATGAGTGAACCTAGCAAATCTGTAAGTTATATGGCAGCTCCCCTAACCCTGGAGCCTGAAAGCACGGGATTGCTTTCCAAGTGTATTTCAAAGCAACCTGGGCTCATTCCAGCATGTGGGAGTAGTTGGAGCGCCGGGGCTTCCCAGCCGCAGCTCTTTTTCCTTGCTATGCTTGCTATGCTAAGCAGAGCAGTAGAGGAGGGACCTTAGGATTTAAAACACTTGTTGTTAGCCACCGAACACTAAACAGTTTTGCTGAGAGCAACGCAGAAGAATGGGGTAACACAGGAGAGCCAGTATATATCCAGGTTTAGCCTAGCTAAACCCCGTACCTTTAAAATCAACTGCAAAGCTACTACATCTTTAAGTTTAATTAAGGTATTAATATGCAAGGAACTGTATTATGCTATGGCAGTATTTCCTAGCAGTACATTAACTTGAAGAATCATGTGTTTATATGGGCAGGAGACAGTCTCAAAAAAGGCACATCCCCCCCTCTCCGGTTTAGTTCCTCTGCTAAATTGTTTGCAAATCTATATTCCTTTCTTCTCTCTACCACCATAAGAGGCATTTACTATTTTTACAAACTCAGGACGGAAAAATATTAATCAGAAGCAGCAGCAACAACTTCTTTTTCTTCTCAAATCTGTGTGGCATTAAGTATAATTACATAAATAACTGGAATGGCAGAAACAGACAATTGCTGGCTTTGTTGAGTATTGGAAGAGATTATACTGTTTTTATCATGTCCCTCAAATAATGGGAATCTTCCAAGTCCACTGTCAAGGAGACTATTTGCTGCTTTAATGCTGATATGAAAATAATCTTGAAAAAATACTGAGAGAGGGTCTTTCCACATACTCTCACTGTCAGGAAAGATTAGTTATATAAACCATTTAACCTGCTATTGACCTAAAACCTAGTTACATAAATGTTTTAAAAATTACTCATTCATCTTGAGTAGATAAAAGTAATCTAGTGAAGTTGAGGATAATATAGGAAGTCCCTTATGATGGTTGCACTCTCTACAGCCTCTGTTAGCACATGACTTTTCTTCTGGCAAAGCAGATACAAATGAACTGCAAAAATGCTGGGATATGGTACTTCTTACTCATTGTAAAAGCCTGGAAAGAGACAGATATACATAAAAGAAGTTTAAAAACCTAAAAAGTGTTCTTAGGAGGGGACACTTTTCATTTTTCCATCATTTGTAATAAACATAGCAATTCGTACTTTTCCCCTAATATTAAAAATGAATGAGCTCATATAGAACGCGCATGTAGAGGACCTGCATAAACCTGTTGTTCCAGGTTGCCGAACACTCAAAACCTACTGAGACAAACTGTACCCAATTCAGGGTGGACGTGCCGGAGATGCAAGCTGTTCTGGCCATCCCACAGCAGAGCAGGCACAGGCGACAGCACGTTCGCCAAGCCCAGCTAAGGCTCTCCCCGGAAAGGYAGACGACGACGCCTTCCACCAAACGTCCCCGAGGCTGCGCCTGGCCCCAGCGGCGCGTGCCAGGCACGGAGAGCGGCACGCTGGCAGCCTGCGCGGCGGCAAAGGGAAAATCTGCCGTGGACCCTCGGGGAAAAGCACAACCCGCTGGTGCTTCATCCTTGGTGGGTACAAAGCAACTCGTCTCTGTTCTGCTGGGTTACGCCAGATGCAAGTTTTGGAAGACTTCAGGATTTCATCCGACAGAGTAAACGTTACGCTTTTTTCATTACTAAACTAGTCATCTGCTCTGCTGCACACTTTTGCCACCTGTTTCTCTCGGGCATGTACAACAGGCTGCCTGTATTTCAGTGACTGTAGCAATTGCTACTGCCGACACGCACGTAAAGCCTTAGCAGCAGTGGCATTATCCAAACCCTTGTGTTTCTCTGCCAAACGGATCCCACCTTCAGCATCCTTCCTCCTTAGCTTCATGGAGGCAGARCCTTTTCTGACCAAACAACAACTACGCACAGCTGACAGTCTGGAGCAAGTGTTAACCGAAAATTGCCTGGATACGGTGAAAATTGCCCATGCAATTCGAGAGACCCGTAGGCATACCAATCACCCAGGCTGTCTGCTGGCCATGTACCTGCTCAAACACCACGGCGCTGAACACCGCCACTTCTTCGCGCAGGCAAATCGCCTCATCTTCTTCTTCCTTTGGGAGGGTTGTATTAAAAAAAAACAAAACACCTCTCATTAAAAAATTTGTAATCTCACTAGCAAAATAGATTTCCACCTCCTGAAGTRTTAAAAGAAAAAAAAAATMCCCAAAACCAGCTCTTGGTACTTCTGTCAACAGARAGCACACTCAAGATCAAAGGARTAAAAATGCTAATTACAGTGCACTCTGTAACACCTCTCCGGAGCCAAGGGCTCTGATTAAGTTAACCAGCCTGCTAATTATAATAGTGTTTAGCACAGCTGGGGCCAAAGAAAAGCCACCTTCTACCAGAGCACGGTTACAGGCCTCCAAACGAGATCAACATATTGATAACCTAAAAGAAACTTCCGCACAACACACAGAAACAGCCGCAGCTCACTTCAAATGCTCAGAGCGTGATGCCTACCACAGGTTCTGTTCGGTTTCCTTTTTCATTCAGAGAAATTGGGGGCATTTAAAAAAATTGTTTTGTACGCCATGAAAAATAAATGCTGGAGTCAGAAGCTTATTGCCCCGAAATTAAGTTATCTGCTCCTAAGGGAATGTACAGCAGGATAATACAGCTCTCCAATTTAAAGGGGAGCCCGCTGTCCTGCCTTTTCTTGGTCAATACCACAAGACTGTGAAGTATCCTGGTGATGAGAGAGGAAGGCCACCATACTCCATATTTTCATTTAAAATGGAATGAAATAGCAGGCAATTCTGGCAAAACCACCTGCCACATTTCAGCAGCACGTTTGGAGGGGGAATGGGGCGACAGTAGTGGTGATAAATAGCAGCTGAGTCTAAGTGAAAGTTAATCCTCCCTACCAGTTCCATGGAGGAGGGGAAAAAATTATAATAAATCAATAAATCCCTGCAGCTCAGAAAATTGCATCTTCTGTGGATGCTTACAGTCTTCGTTGCACAAAGCATAATTGGAAAAAAGATTTTTAAATGGTTATGTAGTTATAACCATCTATCCTATTCATCATTTCCCTCCTTGCAGAACTCATCAGTGTTTACTGGCAGCACCTTCAAGTGTGCCTAGTTAAAGTGCTATTTGCCATGAAAACAGGGAGCTAAAGGTAAGAAAATTACTTTCATTTCAGTATCACTCCTCAGAATGACTGTTTTGCACTACTCAGTCTCCCTGAAATTTTGTGTAGCAGCAAGTGAACAGACTGTTTTTCAGCATGAATTCAATAATTAACTCTGAATTAAGCAAGCCCTCTAAACACAGTGATGCAACTAAATGCTCCAGAGGGGATATGTACTTTTCAAATTCCAGACCTGTTCAAGGCACCCCTGTCTCTGTGTCCAGACGCAGCAATCACTGACATACTTGTGATGTGCCAGCGCGGAGGTCAGTAGCACAGAAACCCCCAGCTCCATTTCATAYGCAGATCAACGACTCTGTGGAATATTTAAAAACTTTCCCATTCACCTTTCATGTACTGAATTGGCCCATTCAATTAAAAGAAAAAAGGAGGAGGCAGAAAAAAGTATGCTATTTTATGGAAATTGGTAATCTTTATCTAAATTCCTTACTGTTTTGACAGGGCAGTAAGAGTTTAAGTGACTTTAATCCACTGTTTCATCAAAGAGGCTTATTATTGGTTTTATTTGCAAGGGAGACAGAAGAGATTCTTAGAAGGAAAACCCAATATACTGGTTAACCTGCTTGGGAAGGTGAAAGCCTGGGAACAACACCCCTGAAGGGGCAGAGAGTACTGCACAGTAACATCCCATCACTGCCAATACCACGATCAATAAAACAGGCATCATTACACCATGCAGTATTAAACCTTTTAAACGGGAGTCAGTGCTATTTCAGGGGTCTGTGAAAGGAGCTTGGAGATCTCCATGAGGGATTTCAATCTCTCTCTTCCACACACACACACACTGGAAACTATAGCAGTAAAGTGAAGTTCAGGGCATTTGAATCCTCTACTCTTTCTGTGATGTCCTTGGATGTGTGACTACTTAATCTAGCATAGTCCCATCTCCTGCTGCCTTCCTGGGATTCACGGTTCCTTCTCCACATGGTGCTCTGCCCCAGCACCTTGGACCCCCAGAACCTCTGTGGATGTTCACAAGGGTGCAGAGAAGAAGGGGCAGGAGACGGAAAGCAGAGGGGAAGGCTGTGCCTCTAGTCTTCTTCCAATCCCTCCTTCTCTCAGCTGCTAAAGAGCAAAGGTCAGGCACAGCCAAGCTCTGTGGAGAGAATCACGCTACTACGGGGTGTGAGCAGGGCTGCGCTGGCTGGCAAGGGGTAACGCACAAGGCTGGTTACTGACTAATGATTTGGGTATCAGTTGCTGTTGTGTACATTTAGGACAATGCCACTTCATATCTTCCACTGCTCAAACACTAATTCTTATTTACTGTTTGCATTTCATGCCAAATTAATTTCCACCTTATGCAGGCATACCTCCAGGACGGGCGAAGAAAAGACTATGGAATAGATACTCACGTACCATGGTGATGGGCATATGGGAAAGCATGGTGGAAGACTAGAGGAAGCAGGAGAGTAAATTGCATACTATAACATTACGACAGGTAGCTTTATATGGGGTGTTTGCATTGCTTACACCCTAAATATTCAGGAATTAAAGGTCACATCTTATTGCTACCTCTTCTATAGCCCATTCCAAAGCACCATGAAACTGTCAGTATAAAATGCAAAGCAAACTAAATACATTTTCTTGCTTGTTTTTTCTTGTGAGTTTTATTACAACAGTGCTTTCTGACTGAGAAAGAAATGGTGCTGTTATAATCAATACTGCGATATACTACCTAATTATTTCCATTTATCATAGGGTAATCTGAGGAGCTATTAAAGTATGGTCACCAAAATATTTGGTTTTGGCTAAGTTTTAGACTATTAGTTACACAAACTTTAACTCTTGAAAGAATATCAGCTAATGATATGTGCTTCACTTGGGAGTTAAACACTTAAAGTAAAAAGCTGGCAAATTGAAAGTAATTTCACATTTGAAGTAAATTAAATGAATTTCCCAGATGTTGCTATAGAAGAGACTTGAGAAGGTGAAATGAAAGTTACTGCTGATGCATTCAGACACTTACCATAAAGTTCCCAAGAAGGAACCATTTTAAAAGGAAACTGCAAAAAAAAGGGACAAATTAGAGGTGGGAAGTCTAAACTTCCATTGACAACCCTCATCTGAGTATCTTGTGCTTCTGTTTCATTTCAAAGAGGGTGGTCCACATTTGTGTACAGAAAATGCTATGAAAACACCAGCATGAATCAAAGGTGTTGACAAGTCAGAAGGAGCTGCTCATCACTTCCAGGTGAGGTGAAATTAAAATGAAAAATACACCTGTTATTTAGAAATTAAATGAAGATGTGCAGGCCTATCTTTAATACCACTGATAGTTAGTTCTTAGCACCTTTTTGCGGCTGATCTCAAAGTACACTTGGGATTTGGAAATCCCAGCCTCTCTCTCTAGGAGCTAGCAGCATCTTTGCGTAAAACTCTCAAAAAGATCTTCCTTTCTTCTCTTATTCAATTACTTACAATTCCACTTAACTATTATCTCCTTCTACCATATCCCCAAATGAGTAAAAGCTATATGAGTTTAGCAGGATAGTCAGAAAAAGGCAGTCTATAATTCCCCTATATTTTATCCCCGAGAAGCCTATATGCTCCCTCCTCTCCTCTACCACTTGCTGAAGGCAGGCAAGACACACAGGGAACAGCAATGCCCACAGCTCAGACATGGCTGCTCTTTTAGGCTGATCAAATCTTTTCCATATTTTCTCCACTTCTGCCTCTTCAGTTAAATTCATCTGTCAATATTTTCCTCATCCAGTTCTTCATTTTGATTCCTGGAGGTATTTGGGTTACAGTTCCTTCTAAACATGGGAGATGTGGAAGAGAGAAAACTCTCTTCATATTTGACTCCTGTTTTCCACAGATAAGGATTTTACCCTAGGAATTTGCAAGACCTGCTCATATTAGAATAAAAACCTGGCTAAATTCACCTGTTACTTTTGTATAATCATTATGTTACATTTTCCTTAGACCCCTCCTCTCCCCCTTTTTAGACATGTTCCATTAAATTATCTCCCAATAAAGCAGAAAAATTATTTCACTAAGAAGTAGTGATTATGTCAAGTTCATCCTCTTATTAGGATTACAGATTTTCTACAATTTACTTGGATTCACTTTGAAATCTGCTTTAAAGCACAACAGATGTTGACTTTTCATGCTAGACTAATAAATGCATCTATTCCAGTCTTGTCTGGTGACCAAAGTCAATATATTAAAGGATAAAAAAGAAAAACACTTTAAGAGTAAAAGAGGGTCTAGTTTCCAGAAACAAACCCCCAAAGTCTATAATGTAACACCATGGAAGAAGAAATAAATGGTTATAAAATCCTAAACCATAAACATCTTCACTAGTCATGTAAAAAGCTCAGTATTTTGGTCAGACAGTTCCTGTTAGAACAGTTCTGAAAACACTACTTTGAGATTCTTGGGACATACCAGTTTTACTCTCTTAACATTTGAAAAACTGATGTCTTTCTAGATTTTGTATCTATAAATAAAATATAATAAAATAGATCCTAAACTTCAGGTGTGTATTTCAAAATACTGGTATGCAACTTACAAACTGCCCTATAAATTCTCTACCTGGGCTTTACACTGTCTTTCTTTAGGTATGTCCAGTGGTGTAACAGCAACAACATAAACCGTAATTTTGGATTATTATACCAGTTCCCTTCCTTCAACTAGATGAGAAAATTAATTCTAATGGAAAGAAATAGGTTTTTTGAAATACATATGGTAGTAATTTAAATCTATTCCGAACAAAGCCTCACCAACAACTCAAAACTCCATAAAAATCAGTAATTATGACTGGTATTGTAGGAATTTCCTAGGAGCAACATCAGTCCATTACTTGTTTGCTTCACATTGCTCAAACATGAAAAAAAAATTACTGAGATTTGCAGCTAAATTTATCTTATACAAGTAGGCAACTTTAGCATTCTTCAAGGGACAAAGGCAAGCAGTCAAAAAATTCACTGAAAAGCCCTCCTTTTTAAGATATTTCAGGAATGTTCCTCCTAACAATGGATCATCTAATTTAGAAACTACTTTTTTGGACAGCTTTCCAAGAAACAAAATTTTACCTAATAACACTGGATAACCCATCTCTGTGTGGTTCTCTTTTAACATTTTTAATGAAAGAAGCTAGAGTGTTTCCAAATATTTCCTTCCAATTCAGCTATTCAATACAAAATACATGAGTAATTTTCTCTAACATGATCTTAAGTTGAAGAAGAAGCATTTCTGAACAGGAAGAAAACATACAAATATGTTGAAAAGAAATAAGATAGAAGATAACCAGTCCCTTAAAACCGTAGGGTTAGAAACGTAAAAATAATTTTTCTTTTAACCCCAAACTATACAAAACTGGTTACAAAGCTGATTCAATCTTTGTGATAGTTTACAATGCCAGCACTCAATAAATTTATTTATCATCAAATATGATTATTCAAAACTCCTACAAAAGAAAAAGAGAGAGAGAAAAGAAACTCCATATTTATGCCTTCCGGATGATGTTACTGCACAACTACTCTTTGTTGCCATAATTTAAAAAAACAGAAAAATCCCAAGAGAACACGTCACTGAGCAAAAGTAAACCTAAAAGTGAGCCTTCTTTCGAGAGCAACTTTTTTGCTTCGGTAAGGATGCATTTCCCTTCATATTCTTATCTGCAAGCTACTGTGAGTACACTGCTGGGCTGGATGACAAGGTGACCTTTCATTAGTGAATGGAAACAAGAAAACGGTCTCTGGTGCCAAGGTCCATCAATGTGTTTCCTTGCTTTTAGTTGGCTATACAAAGTTCACATACATAAAGGGAGGACATTATTCTCAGATAGCAGAAAAAGAAGAAAAAAAGCTTAAAAAATTTGAAAACTTTAGTGAAAACTTTAGTCTGCACAAACAAGGGTCTCATTTTTACCTCCAAAAAGGTTAAGGTCACCAGACTAGCGTTCACAATTTCTTACCAGGGGCACAAAAGAATGCACCACAAAGCAAGTAGTGCACGTATCACAATTGGCAGCTGGCTTGAAAAATGCTGGAGTTCAATTCACTATGAAGAATGAATTACGCTTATGCTTGAACAAAAAAAAAAA
>NW_028186431.1:394133-433998 GCF_003343005.1 Rhea americana
CCTGATCTCACCAGGCCAGAAGTACAACTACATTCCAGGCCTTAATGTGTGACAGCACGCAGAATGCAAGTTTCAATTTATTCTGCACATCTGAACACACACAAAAGCCTATATGGTTCTCATTAAAATAAAAGATATCTCTCCGAACTTTTAAAAGAGCACAGGATGATTTGGGTTCCTGCTCTCAAGCAGGAGAAATAACTTATCCTACCATTTGTTGTGCTTCCTCCTGCAGCTGGGATTTAAGTCACCTAAGTTATTTTCATATCTATAAACGACCACCAGTGGATAAAAGATCTTCCTTATTTCTTCAGCTCTCTCTCCCCCTTTTTTTGTTTTTAATGGAAATTTCTTTGACAAAGGGCAACAAAGCTTTCTCCCTCAAAGAAAGAGCACTGTAGATACGCACCACTTTCAGAAAGGACATTCAGATGCAACTCTGCAGAGTTTACTTAGATTAGCTTAACATTTTCAAAAAGGAGCTATAAGCCTTTCAGGAAGATTACGCTTTAGTGGTGGAATAGGTTTAACAAGTTCCTTCGTTAATGACTGGTGTCTTTGGGGGCCGGTTCGGCGGGCCCTCTGGGAGYAGGTGTTCCCACGGCAGCTCTGCTCCCTGCTTTACACGCTTGCTGGCACCTTCAGTCAGCTTGCTGGGCTCATCCAAGAAGCCTGCGTGCTTCACGGGCTGCCCGGCGCTCCCAGGCCAGTTACGTGCCCAACACAGAGACAGAAGCAAGAAAACATCTACCAAAAAAGAATTTGCAGATTAGTTTTCTCCACATTTTTCCACGTTACGCTTACTCGTACGTATTTCTGTGGAACCTGGGCTTAGGCTTGCAGCCTAAGTGCATGTGCTAAGGCAAATGCTGCAAGAGTTGTGTCCTATGGGCTGTATGTAGGATGAACGAAGGCGAAGTGTGAACAAAGGCTGAAGGAGAAGCAAGAAGAATATATAACCATTTACTATTGATTAACAAAAAAGACATTGAGAAATTAGAAGAGGGCCGCAATTTAAAAGGTTTAATGTGACCTCTCCCCCCCCCTTTTTAAATTTTTATTTATTTATTTTTGCTTAGACCTCCTACTTCTGAAAGCTTCTTCTAGCTGGAATATCATTATGCCTCTTAGCGGCTGCTGACTGAGGACGACAGTGACTATCAACCAGGTTTTGATGTATTGTGTAAATGAGTCAGAAGGTTCTGAGAGACAGTAGGAATCTAAGAATGCAATGAATTAAACATAACTAAAATATACACAACAGAAATAAACAGTACATTTGCATTAGCTGTAGGTATTTGAAGGAAAATTATGTCAATGTTGTGCATGTTATAGACAGTATTCTGGGTTGATTCATAATTAAAGAGAAAGCTTAATGCATATAGCTACTTTAAAATTATGTACTTGCAATTCATACAAACTATTGCTTTATTTTAATTAAAAGCTAGTGATTTTATTACTTTGCCAACAACAAAATGAATCTCAAAGAAAAAAAAAACATGTAGAATTAAATGAAAATTGTGCTTTCTCATTCTGCTTCCCTCCAGCAAGCTTAATTCAAACACTATTACAAGGTTTTTGCTGACGTATCATCTACAGACTGGACAGAAAGGATTGAAAAAATGTTTTGCAAGAGGGATAATTAGCCCTAGTTAAATCAAAAACTACCAAAAATTGCACTTCTAAAAATTAAAGAGACCATTTACTTAGTTACCAATTTCATCAGGAAGTATTTTAGTGCTTGCAGACTGGAACAAAATAGAACAACGGCACACTACAATAATATCAATTCTCACTTGAACTGTTTTAATGGGTACTTTTTGCTTGTTTGTTTCGCCAAACCTTAAATCTTGAATTGTAGTTATATGATATATCAGTTTCTGAAGGAAAAAAATATATGTAAATGAAAGCAAAAGGAAATTTCTAGCTAGAATTTGTCTTCCCACTTAAAACATCCATTTTGCCTTAGGAGAGGCAACAGCAGTGCCACTGGCCACATTACCTATCATTAACTTCCGAAGATTATCTTGCAAAATAAGAATACATTTGCCAGTGACAAAGACACACTAGGTCTCTCTTCAGTAGTTATATATATAATATATAATCTAGTGATATTATAGGAAATCTATATTCTACAAGATAGTTCACCGCACCTAAAGACATGATTGGAAACAAAACAAACAAAAACTATAGCGAAGCAAACACGAACTAGCAAACAAACTACATTGGAGGATGCAGAAGAAATACTACAATCTTATGCTGAGCCAAAGCAACACAGCTACTCCATCTGGGAAGTTTAGCACTGGCTCTGATTTCTTTCCAGCCTTTCCTTCATGTGGGTTACTACAAAACACACGTTGCATTCCGAAAGGTACTCACTGACCTTTTTCCTTTCCTTTCCTTTTCTTTTTTCTTTTCTCTCTCTCTCTCTTTTTTTTTTTTTTTTTTTAAATAAAGGACACAGCACCGCTTTCTCTTCCCCTAGCAAATAGCTCTGAGCTGGAATGCAGAAGAAATGTCTCAAAGACTCCTCTGTGCTGCAGGGCTTAGCAGAAAACCAGCAGTCTCAATATGAAACAGATGTGCTGCAACAAGTTTTGGGTGGGGGAATCTGCTCGCCGCCGGTATCGGGCTGCTCCGGAGGGACTTGCCTCCTACAATAGCTGGCGCACTGAAACAGTGCAGAAAGGCAGGAGCAGGCTCCGCAAAACTTGCCAGCTCCAAGACTGATGCTGACTTTCTTTAAAGCACTACAGTCCTACAGCAGGGCCCCAACAACATACACAGCGTTAGCTTGTGTTAAATCCGTATCTTCCCAGCAGAGTGCGATGCCAAGAGTCCCACGGACCTTTTAAGTTTTACGTGACAGTAAACAGGGTAAACTTAATGATGCACTATTTTGATAGGAAAATTTAGAGCACGTTCAAGTTAATTAGGAACTTCAATCTGTTGTGTTCCCCTCCGAACCAGAACACAGAATCTGAATTTAATCTTGGATAGATACATCTCACTAGCTACAGGTTGGGTTTCACACATAATTCAGAATTATTCTGTTAGGATGTAGACGTGCAAGGCACTTAAAGAACATATACCTGCCCCAAGCGATCTACGAATCTAATCTAGACACAATTAGGAGTGGGCATGTACTTAGGGAAATTAGTCATTAGCTTGCAAATTCAGGCTCCTGTCTCTCAGCTACTCGCCTCCCTTTTGTTTAGTTTCCTTTTTTTCAGGCTTTTGTGGAGAAAGAATTTCATGTGTAGGAACGATACAGAAATTTGGAATTCCCTGGCTAGATCATCCCACAACCATCGGTTTTGTTAGGTGATGCAGAGAGAAGAACATGTTTGGAAAAAAATATTTCTAAAATGAGATAGAAGCAAACTGAAAACTAACCACTGAGAAAAACCAGAAGAGCAGGAAGACGCTCAGAAACAAAACCAGCTGTAAATCCAGGGCGTACGCAGATATTAAGGAAGAGAGCAGGGAGAAAGAAACACAAATGTTTCTCCTCCCCCTACCCACCGGTTTTGAATCTCAAAATAACACGCAAACGAACACCGGTTCCAAGCAGCACCATGAACACAAGTAGCACATAACCTCTCTTTCCAAAACCTCTCTGCCCGTCTTTCAGGCCCCAAACAGGGGAACAGACCATGCAGCAAAGGAGAAGCTCGGTCGGAAGACAAGCTTCTTAAAAATCCAGCTGTCACACGATGCAACACGCAACTGGGGCAGGATCAGTAAGGATGTTAAGCGATCAGAAGAGGAATGTAAAACCACCGCTCTGCTGAGCTGCAGGCTAAACTGGACTTTCTTGTCTAGTCTCGGATGCGTCTACCATCTCACGTTGCAGTGTCCTCCGATCTCTTTTTTTTCACGCTGGGGGAAGCTGTAAAATGCTAGGGGAGGATGTGTCTGGGAGAGCCCCCTCGCTTCCCAGGAGGTCCTACGTCCGGTCGGAGGGTCCTTACGCGCTCCAGTAATGGCAGCAAAAATTCGAGCGGCGCTCTGCGGCCGGCTGCGCGCGCTTGGCAGACTCGGTTTGCAGCGGGCCTGCGACCCGCGCGGCGACAGCTCGACCTTCCAAAAACCCAGGAGCCAGGTCCAGCTGCGCAGGGTGACTGGTAGGCAAGAGGCAAGCCGTCGAGCGAGCGCCCGGGGAGGAGGAAGGCAGGGCTCGGCGGCATGCCTCAGGCCTTCCCGCCCCGCGAGCAGCCCGGTCCGGCCGCGCCGGGCACGGGCCGGAGAAGGTCCGGGAGGAGAAGTTACGGGTCTTGGGAAGCCGAGACCCGCCGGCAGCGCCTTTGCTCCCTGACGGYAGGTTTTGGGAGGCAGTCAGGCAGCAGGCGGCGTGCCGGCTGGTGCCAGACGCGCCAACGCGTGCGTGTGCTCCGACTCCGAGGCAGCCTTCAAGCTCACTTCATCCTTCCGTTTCTGTCAAGCAAGCTATTTATTTTGAAGGATGATCTGGAGGTTAAATCAAGACAGACACTAAAGAGTTTGGCACTGTCAAGCGCACGAGTGATATCCGAAGCATTTCTTAAAGGGATAATGCCGTGCAGGCCCACAGCTTTCGCTCACGCGAGATGCGTTTTCAGTCCTCATGGCRCCAGTTAATGTGATAAACGTGGTCCCGACGGACACTGCGGGCTCAGGAAACGGAGGAGGTTCCCCAGGCGGGCCATCGCGCCGGCTTCGGGCCATCGCCACGCTCCCCGCGCAGGGCGCAGGAGGCTGCGTAAGGCTCGGTGCGGCGGGTGCAGAAGAGCCCGCTTCCGTTCGCGACCATCTTGTGCCAAACAGCAAGGAGCTGGGGCRCTCGAAAGTGCCCCCTAATCTCCTGCCTGCTCACAGCCCTCCACCTATCCGCACGTGTATCGAGTAGTCAGGAAGTCCCCAGGGCCGCCCAGAGAAACGCGCTGGAGGTGCGCTGTGCCCAGCCGAGGAGGACAGCCGACGGTCACTCCTGCCTGCAGGCCCAGGTAACACGAGCCACCACCGAGGCACCGCTGGGAAGCTTCCTCGAAAGGGATGAATTCAGCTCGGCAGGGAAAGCTCTTACCTGCTGGCTGTTTCAGAGGAYGATAAACTTCCTACCTAACTTGCGACTGCACATCTTCGGCGTTTCTGATCAACAAAGCTTGAAGTAAAACTAAGGCTCAAACAACATGAATAATAAATGACAGTGACTTGTTCTCACAGACTCCGCAAGACCCAGGGGGAGGGAGAAGCGGAGCCACACTTCGACTGAAACTCCTTTCCTTTCAAATACCGCATCTCTCTTCCTCTCCCTCTATATTCCAGTACAGGCTACATGTTTTTGCTGTGCCAGAGTATAAAATCTTTTCTGACGGCTTGTGCTGTACAGAAGCACTTAGGTGCATGAGGCAGGCAGAGTTGAGAAAGTTTGCAAAAATAAACCATAAAGGACTGCATTACAGAAAAACTGCAGTAAGCTCRCTTAAAGAAATACAAGTACTGTTACCCTGCTGCAAAAACACCTGACRTGCACACTTGGATGCATTCTCCAAAATATCCACTAAGATCT
Organism: Rhea americana; assembly: GCF_003343005.1. NCBI lineage: Eukaryota > Metazoa > Chordata > Aves > Rheiformes > Rheidae > Rhea > Rhea americana. Next base: position 399,685 of record NW_028186431.1, read on the forward strand.
GCATCTTTGTGACTTGAACCTCACTAGCCAGGGAGGCTGAAGGACCGAAAAAAAAAAMCACACAGTAGGTGACATAGGAAGGACATTTATCTGTCTATCCTGGCAAACGCTGCTTCAGAATCACGCCATTTCTCAAGTGATTTTAACTGTTGGGGTAAGTTATAGCATTTGATGGCAATACTTCCTATACAGCTTTAAGTCTAAATACAGCTTGAACTGGGTAGATGACTAGAGCAGAAGCAACCAACAGAAGCAACCAACAGCAGAAGATCAGGGAGGCAAACTCCTGCTAAAAAAAAAAACAACTAGGACCTGAGAGCACTAGTTTTATGTTAAGGGGATATATTTGCTTATAAGACTACAGTGYAGAGTAAGAAAATGCATGGAAAAAAGATTATGAGCAAAAGAAAAGTGAAATAGGAAGTGGAAGAACAGGTAAAACCAGATCTGAACAGTTTCACTTCATTAAAAAGGAATTCAGCCCATAGCTGGAGGATAAATGTAGGCAGCATAGTTGTATTTTTTTTTTAAGAACTGTCTTACTCAAGGAATCAGCATGTTGACTTTTCACTCAGCCATATGGGTATTCAACATTTTCTCAGTCTGACAAATAAGTTTGTTCAGTGGGTTTAGAAAACTGTCAGATTTGCATCTTCTTTTTGGTCAGATAAAATTATTATTATATTTTTCCAGACCGTGAGACTCACTCTTAAATCCCTACGTCCTTTTAAAATATTCCTAGCACAAGATGGGCAGGGACGGAGGGAAGCGGGGGAATGTTTTGCTCCATAAAAGACTACCCAGAACTGTGTAAAACAAACAAACAAAAAAAACCTATCATGACAGGAGGACCAATTCACTCCCACTATCAACAGGGATCAAAGAGCTGCTTCCAAAATACTTTTTCTCTGAGAGATTTACAGTATTTGTCTTATGTATACCATATACTTACTCGAAATGGCAGAAAATCTAGAAGTAGTGGAGGGCTCTCAAGGAGTATTAATAACAGTAAGCACTACAATACCCTGACAAATATTTACGTATGAAGTAAAAGATCTTACTTGGAGAAGTCCGCTTTTTAAGTTGTCCTCGTTTCAGATTTATAAACAGAGGCTGCTCAGACTCAGCAATAGGGACTCTATTGTTGCTCCATAATCTAAACCAACCTCCTATAAAAGCTAAGACGGTTTCAATAAAGCTCTGAAATTCTATGCTGAATCATAAAATAAATGAAATGCAGTGCTGGCACTAGTCAGTCCTGTTCAGACATCCCACGTGCAGCACACACAAGCGTGTCCAACCTACCTAAGTGCATCTGGACACCACACAGGGCAGATATTTAGGCGCTCTAAGAGCAACAGCAGCAAAAAAGGTGAGTTTTCACCGCTGCAGCTCCAGATTCCCTCCTCTGTGGCTGCTATCACTTGCTCCACTCTGGGGTCTGTAACCCGTATTCCTTGGAGCGAGTATTCGCACTATGAGCGAGCTGCACGAGTCGGCTACGCAGAGGCGTCAGGACTCGCCAGGCAAGATGCTCTTTTGAGGCCAACTTACTTGTTCAGACCTCCACTGTGAACGACAGCAGAGCCGTGCTGTGTGGCTGGGTTAAGTCGCAATTATCCCGCTCCAACCCAGCCAGCGACTGCACCGCAATGTTTCCAAGCTTCGCCTCCAAGACCTTGTGCTAACCCAAGCCTTTTTTTAAACAGGAAATGATGAGTTTTCTCAATGCAAGTTTTCATCTGCAGAATGAATCAAAACAATCTCATTTCTGACCAAGTAAAAGATGAACTTTTATCTCCTGAATTGAAAAGGCTAGCAGATTTATTTTTAACATTTACAGTGACCGCARCAAACTGCTTTAAAAACAAATGCCTAMAACAATCTTTGTGTTAACAACGACATTTCCATCTTTCTTTTCATATAGGCAYTAAACAAGATTACTCAACCTCCTAACAGCTCAAGTGGGAGAGCATTCGAAGGAAGCTTTTTGTGGTTATTGCTCGCCACAGTATTTTTAGAGGAAAAAAAACCCATGAAATGAAAACAAGGGATTTCCAAAAGAAGCGACATCAAAAAGAAGGCAGAATCATGAAAACTGACAGAAAAGAACCATCAAACACATGTACCTTTCAAAAGAGAAACATCTACAAAACCACTGCAATCAAGTTATGCAAGTCAAAATTACGCATCTCTGTTCAAACACCAATGCCAGCCATTATTATGCAAGAAATTTTAAAACTGCATTTTAAAGCACCTTGTCTTTGTTCTTCTCATCCTTGTCTCTCCTACTCTCTAACCAAGTGAACAAACCATGAAATTATTGAGCTCCAAATGAACCCATCCATGCAATTACCTCACATTCCTCTGTAAGGTTTTATTGCCTAGCAAGAGTAAAAATTAAAAGCTTTACTGAGAAATGYGAAAGTTACCAAAAATATGTTTTACATACTTGATAAAATAGTATTGTTCAAATGTACTTGATAAAAGGTTCCACCATTGATCAACAAAGTCTTTCATTACAGTTAAAAGGGAATAAATAAAATCTGCAAAATTACTCTATCAGCAAGAACTTTTTAACCTTAATGAGTTATACAACAATCAGGATCTACTTCTCCTGAACTAAACTGCCTTTTCTATCTATTGTACACAATACAAACAAACCCTTGCAGACTATGTCAGACCATCAGGAAGTACAATACAGCAACTAGTAAGAAGAAAAAAAAGCTTGCCAGGGTGAAAAAGAGACCTGTGGAAGAGGACAGYGTGTGTTTGACCTGCGGTATTAATTATTAATTCTTCGGCCCTTTCCTCTTCCAATTAAAAGGGCAGCGCTAATAGGATATGACCAGACAATCAAATGAGAGCAAACGATGTTACAAATGATGTGTTAAGAGTGATTTTCCTCAGCAATTTGGTGTCCTCCAGTGAGGAGGACATTAATAAAATAAACCTCCCACAGGGACTTTGAACCCTGTAACTGTAGCCAGGCAAAGCACGGCAGGGCACGGCTATGGGTAGGAGCTCCGTGTAGGCAAGGTCAGAAGTTGATTCACAAGCTGGAATGAGGAAATGCAGGGTGCAGCCAGAGGTTTTGAGATTTCATGGGTCGCTTAGATTTCCCACCGGATTGCAGCCTTTGCCTGGGCCGAGGAGGCGACATGGATCACCCCACCCACGTATTGCATAGCAGCTCTGATTAAAGGGTAGCTCTTTACTCCATAATCTTGATTCTCCATAGTGCTCTGGCAAAAAAGTTTGTTTAACTGGGGATTTGCAGAAAGGGAATCTAATCCACCAAAAAGGGGGGAGGGGGGGGAGAGAAAAAAGGAAACTATTCAAAAAAGCCACAAAGCAAGAATATACCCAATGTCCTTTTAATGTGACATCACAGAATCATTTACCAGGAGACACACTTGCTTCATTCCACCTTAAAGGAAAACATAAAAAACACATTTTTTTGTCTTCCAGCAAAGCTAATCCTATGTGATCACTGTGCAATATATCCTTTCCTGTTTAAAAGTGTCTGGGAAGCAAGTTTCCTGAAGCTACAGAAGATCCTAATTAAGTACAGATCACCTTGCATTCTAGACTCAGTGAATGATTAATGTCATTTGAAATACAATCATAAAACCCTTGACCATTCAGACATTATAATGGAACTGACAAGTAGAACATACACTATAAGTTTAAAAAAAACTTGCAGTTCAATGCATGACCATTCTGCTGAGGAAATTTTCATTTTCATATTGAAAAGCTAATACCTACAAAGAAAAGAAGAAGGAAAGGAAGGCAAAGACATTTAAGGAGATGAATGACTGCAACCCTTCATGCACATAAAGTCATGAAAACATAACATTTCCTCCACATTTCAAAAAATATGGTTCAATTGACTGAAACAAGCTTTAGCTCATTTTAAGTACTATGGTATATTTGCTTCTTGGTATATAGGTGAAATGGATCCTACTGACTCTTGTACAGTGAATTATGAGTAGGTAGTCAGTGTGGCTTGTTGCTCCAGAGGTTCCCATCCACCACACCTCTTTAGAAATGACTGCGACAGAACTGGTTATGAGAAAATATGGGAGCTGGGTTTCTGTTGGTAAAGGACAAAAAAAAAAAAATGATAGGGACTTCTGGCTTTAAGCCTGAGAGATTACAATGTTGTTCTCTGAACTGCAATTCTTGTATGTTCACCCATCTTAGAGGTGAAAGCAACAGCCACCCAACAGCGTGCAGAAAGAGCAGTTCAAGCAGGAAGAGAAAGATGTAGTTGCAGTTTTATACTTTCCTAAAGCCAGGTGGGAGAAGCCAAAAAAAAAAAAAAAAAAAAAAAGCTAAGGCCTTCCTAGAGCCAAACGGGTAGGAATTCTTGGTAACTTGCATAGAAAGGAGAGGAACAGATAGATTGATATGAAGCCCATCCCCTTCCAGTGTATTCCAGAGACAGAGGTTTCTAAAGTGATCTGACAAGTGAAAACAGTACCTGAAGCGGTGAACAAACTTGAAACATGGTACAGTGTATGGTTACCACATATCCACATATTATTTCTGCTGTGGATATGCCTAGTGATCTGAGTTTCAAATGTGGGAACTGTGCTTTATGCTAGCATGTTGAACTCCCATCCTTTCATCCCTATCCCCAAGGAGTCTGTAACCCAAGAAATCAGAGCGTGCTGCGCTCAGCCTTATCATGAATTGGCTGAGGTCTTGCATAGGCAACTTCATCTGATCATTTAATCATCTATATTACTATCCAAGTGGTAGCATGTTCAGCATAATTCAGGAGAATAGCATTGCCTCTCATAAAAAAAAAAAAAAAAATCAGCAAATTTGTGCTGGTAAGCCATTTTACAACATTTAGTATTAAGCATTAGGGTACTTTACTTGACTTGGAGTAACATTAGTGATTAATAATGTTATGTTGACTGGGAAAGAGAGTCACATTCCAGCAAAGGAAGCTGGTAAGTGGAATGGGATCGATTAATGTGATGTGAGGTTCCTCCCATGTCACTGGCGTGCGCTGAGCTCCTGCACACCTCCGTGTTAGTCACTCCGCGAGCATTAGAAGAGGTGCTAACATGTAGGCCTGGTCCTGCCATTTTGACCCGTTACCTCTACGCTCCCGCTGTTGAACTGGTCTGCATTTGGAGGAGTTGATCTTTTCCCGCTAAAGAAAAGAGAGTATGTCCCTGTCTGAAACACTGCAACATTGCTTCTCTGAAAGGAATGAGGGCTATGTGGCTGGTTTATAGCATTTTATCCGACAGGAAATGTGGTTTGAAAGAAGAGAGAAGAGTTTAAGGGTAGAAAATTGAAGGGGGATGAATGAAGACCTGGAAGGAGAAGTACTTGCAGAGTACAGTGATGAGGAGCAGGCAAGTATCAACTAAAGAAAATCAGTAAACATGGGAATGAAAAAACTATGAAGAAAGTGTAGGCAGAAAAAGGAAACTTAACTTGCTCAGTTATGTTAATGCCTACACTTTTTTCCCTCTCTCTTTCCTGTCAGACTGGCTTTGCTTTATCTACTTTAGAGGCAAATGGAAGAAAAGAATTTGCTTATGGCATTGTTTATTTATTGCTTTATTTCCAGCCTCCCAATACAAATATAAGGGATCTAGCTAAGAAATTTACGGGAAGGGAACAGTGGCTTGGCATTCTCCAAAACTTGCTCAAGCCTTCTCGCAGCCCTGTCTCTCCCCACACATATTTACATGGGGAGTGACTCTTCCAGAGAGCTAGCTGGCAACTCCAAATCTAGTTATCAGACAACACTATGAGTAAACAGAGTTTTAGTTCTCTTGCAGGCTAAAGATTTTCCCTTTCTCCATGGTACAACATACACTGACAGAAATGGGGCCAACCAAATACTTTTGCTTGTTGCTCTCCCCTTAAACTCTCACTAAATGAATGCTCCATGGACGAGGTGCTTGGGATAGCAAAGAGACCACAGAATAGTCTTTTGGTTGCACCATAAATTGGCAATGATTGCTCTAACCTAAATAAAGCAACTCAAACCACTCCAGAATAGTTTGATCTCTAATTTAATGTCCCAAAATGCAGTGATGAGGATTTCAGGCATAAAATTAATTTAAAGTGAAATGTTTACTCTTGAGAAACTTAATTGCCCGGATAGCTAATTTTTTTCCTCATCTTCCATAAAATTAAATACATGCTTTGATGGAAAAAAACATACTATGAAAAAGTATTGCTCATCCAGTCAAAAATATTGTAACATATAATGTTACAATATTTCAATATTATATCCTCATAAAAAAAATCTGAAAACTTCTGGACTCCCATCTAGACTTCTTTAATTCCACAAAGGTGAATCTGGAAGATCAATATGGTTTTTGCTGCTCACTTTAATGAATGCCCATAAATAATGAAGGAGGCTTATTTGTGTGTGCTCCTAAGGGACTGTCATCCATCAACCCAATAATATCTGGTCAAGCAACTTTCAGACATTAAATTAGACTCCCTTTAGAGAAGATTCATCAGCTTTTGTATCTTCTCTCCCACAAGAAACACAGCATCTTCCCCACTGATCACCAAAGGAGTTGACAGAAAATATTCTCCCAACTGTTCAGTATTCTTGTTAGTAGAACAGCAGAGAAGGGAATTATGGTTTTGCATAGACAAAAACCACACAGAAATCCCTTGATAGCACTGACATGTGAGGCAGCTGTGAAAAATAGACGAGATTGATACTGAGAGCTTACAGTTAGTGAGTTTTAGAGGGGAAAAAAAACCTTGTTCCCCAAAGACACTAATAAGAGACTAAGATGGAATAAGCAACGCATTGAGATGCTGCATAAGATCATAATATTTTTGAAAAGCAAAAAGGTGTCCTCCCTCAAGGAGCATTCTGATAAAGACATTTTGTTTAATAAATATACAAAATGCAGGTACTGTAGGTATCATTTTACAACATAGTTTTTACTGTGATGAAATTAGGTTACTAGCCTTGGACAAAACACTTTTTTTAACCTTCATTTTCCTAAATCATTACTTCAGACTGCCCAATTTACTCCATGTTTCATTTCTACAGTCATGTTGTCTAATGAAGAAGCAAATTATGCCTTTCTTTTCTCATTACTGATTTAAGAGTTAGAAGATTAATTTCAGAATAATCTTCATTTCAATCAAAAGGCACCTGTGCCATACATAGTAAAAGCAACTGACAACTACATTGATGTATTTATTTTAAAATAATACTAATAAAAAATAAGTATTTAACATATTTGTTTATAAAGTGAAATAGCAGTACTGATGTTTTAACAATACACAAAAAATTATTTTTCAATGAGTAGTCTAAATTAGCAATAGTGGTGAATACTAAATGCTTAAATGTTTTATGCAGAAACACTTAAGCAGCCTGTAGTTTACAGCTCGTTCTAAGAAAAAAGCTGCACATTTATAGTTTACCTGTGATGGTCAAACCACAACGTGTTAATTCTGATATATAGTTTTATACAATTTCCAAATACAGAAGTAGTGATGATAATATTTTATACCAAAAAAACCCCAAACCTTGTTCCAACTTAATTATAAACCTATGACCATGAGGCTGAGGCTGACTTTGAAGTCTGTCATTATGTGTTACTCTTTCAAGTACTGTTAGAGATGATCTGTTCTTACTTTTCACATCAGCAATTGCAATAGGTTTCTATTAGTCCTTGTAAGACAAACTATAACTTAGAATTAGGATACTTGAAAGTAGTTTTAAAACACTGAATTTTGCTTTGTTACTTTATTGTGCTTTCCTGCAAACAGAAAAAAAAAATATATTAAAAAGTCCTTGCAGTCATTGTATACATTCAGCTTAATTTGGGCATGCACTCAGATTACTGTTTTAAATCCAAGTAAACTTTGAAAAGAAGAAAGAAGAATTATAACTATTTCCCTGTGTTATATCTTGTGACTTCCCTTGGCCTCGCTACAAAACTGAGCGGTACTGCCGATTTTGGAAGTCCTGTAATGACCCTCTAGATATCCACTGCAGAGCACCTGCACAGCCGCGCTGAGAGACCCACAGCGCAGCCCCCGCCGCCCTCCGGTCCCGGGAGCYGGCTGCAAGTCGCCAGCTCTAGGAATAAAGGGGTCACAGCAGCACCAAACATTTCTCTCTCCTTCCGAAACCGTCGGCCCTCCTACTTCGGGGACTTTGTGTTAAGAAGTGTTRAGTGATCCCCAAGGTCCCCCAAACAGAAGCAGATTAAAGTAACGCTAGTTCAGGATAGTTTCTTTCCAGGAGGATGATGGCTGTCTGTCATTACCCAGCACCCAGTCTTACACGCACTTACTGAGGTCCCTTCTCGCTTGCCTGTTGCACTCTGAGATACCTTCCTTATTAAAACATCAAAGGATTACCATCTTTCCAAYGGTGTGTGTATTTTCGTAGGTGTCCATTCTGTTTTGCACATTTCAATAAAATTTTAGTAATTTCATAGAGGATGTGAAAAAGGTAAATAACATACTTAAGGACTGCTCATAATATCTACATTACATTTTTTCATATCAAAAAACATGTTTTAAGCATGATGTCTAACCTCTACTGTGGAGRGAGTAGGGAAGAAGAAGGAACCTCACATGTGGAATAAGATTTGACCCCAGAATGCAGTTAAAAACATAAGGAATCTGATAATTTATCAGAACACTTTCTGCTGCCTTTCAGAGTATCATTTCATAATAGGCTGTTCTGGAAAATCACTGCAAGTCTGAAAAGAAATCTGTAGGTTTTTTTGGCATTCGCTTCCTCAGCTAACAAGCTAACATTACCTTTCAATTAATTTTCTAATTTGCCCAGGCAGTTAGCAGATGCACACATCTTCATATTATCTGAGATTCCTTTCAAATTACTCCTGTATATTTATGCTATTTAAATCCTTATGCGGCAGTTAGCTGAAGTTGTTTTTAACTGCTTGCTACCCTTTCATCCAGTTGAAATAAAACCAGCTCAAAAAATGAAATTGAAAACATCCATTTTAATACATGCAGTTCTGAAGCTAGCAAGGGCTGTGAGAAATTATTATCAACACTAGGCTGGTCTCTTCATAGAAAAACCAAYGTCAGGTTGCGTTTGTGCGCATTACAGACGTTACGTAGGCGCACGGCGGGCCCGGGAGGGTGCTCGGTGCTGGGAGCGGGGTGGCCGGAGAGGTGGTCCTGGCTGAACTGCTGCCCCCTCGCCGGGCAGCGAGCCCCGCTTTGGCCACTTCTGTAGTATCTGTCTGCCTCCCTTTTAAATATATTACTTTGCCCACCTATTCAACTGACCCAGAATATATTAATTTGGTGCTGAAGTGGGCTTCATCTGCCTCACAAGAGCCATCCCACCACAGGCTCGAGATTCCTCCCAACTTACTTGCTGCTGACAYGCTGTTTACTCCACTCCAACATTTGATCATACCTAGCAAGTTTAAAACAAACCCAGCTGTCCCTGAAGAGCTAGGTGATTTATGTGGATTAACAACCTTGGAAATGCATTTAAAAGCAGACAGGATCCCAGAGATGCCTARAAGTCCTTGTGCCTCGCAACTGTGCTCCAATTTTAGCTAGGAAGCAAGTGTTACAGTCAGCCATAGGATGCTTAACCCATGCACTGCTCATTGATCTACAAAGATTATATTAAAAATCAGCATCCTAAAGGAAATCACCATCAGGTTATGTCAAATGTATTTACTATCCACAACTGTGATGCCACAGCATAAAGTACCATGCAGAAAGGTACTAACTGTAGCTTCAGAAGTCAGTATAGGCTTCAATTTTTACAGAAAGCATTCTGATCATCAAAATTTACCTCTCCAGCTAAGCACTATGCATGCACTGTATAACCACCATTACATTTAGCCTCAGATCCCTTTGTTCATTTAAAACTGTCCTTATTAGAAAACATAAATCGCATATAGAAAAGACCCTAGACTGTGCCCTAACTGCTTAGTCTTCTGCAGCTGCTGCTCTGAGGGAAACAGCAGCTTTAAAGAGGTGAAAAACAGAAGAGCAGCACTCTGAGCAGATATTTATTATACAAATCGATCAACTTACGTATCTTCTAGGAATGGCTGCATAATCTATTGCAATTTAGGTTTTGCTACTGGCAAACTAATGTTCCTCTGAAGCTGAATATGGTCCCTCTCTGGTTTGTAAAGCACATTTATTTCATTATGCCAGTTAAAAAAATCCAATTCTGTCAAGAACCTCATAGAACTACACTAAAATCATATGTTTTGTATGATTTCAGGACTGCTACTGGCTAAACTATTGACTTCTCATAATTGCAGCATATTGTTTGCTGATGGTAAGGGGCAATAGAAACAAACCATCTTAACATTTAAAGTGTTAAATATACTGTGACTATCCCAAAATATATTGGATCCCAAGATATAGTGGGGTTTTAAAAGTGTTCTCTTTAGCATCAGTTTATTAGGGTGGAAAAGAGACCTCTCCAAAAGGGAGATAACCTCTCTYGCTTACTTCTAACAGAAAAGGACAGGCAATACGAATTGCTAAGCAACACCAGAAAGAAAAAACAAAATCAAGAACAATAGCAACTGCTTATCTTCAGACCTCTAAAGATTTCTGGGGGGCTTCACACTAACTCCAGATTTTTATCCTTTGTCCCTTTATATGCCTCCCTTACTTTCATTTTCCCTTTTCTCCTCCCACACCATATTTCACCCTTTTGCAACAGTGTGCAAGGTTGGCATCCTCGCTGCTCCTGCCTGCTCTCCTCCTCGCCGTGTGAAGCCACTTGGCAAAGCGTGCAGCAGCCTCTGGGTGAAGATGAAAAGTAGCCCCAGCTTATCTTGCAGCAGTCACCAATTTCTCTTCCTGTGCATGGAAACCCATCAACCATCTTGTGATTATAGGGTTTTACTTCCCTAGTGTGCAGTTGCTTCAGGGTTTGGGGCACCATCCTTCAAGGGAGTTTTTGCGGTAACAAGCCTTCTTACCATTTGTATTTTTTTAATAAGCTTTCTTACCTTTTGTTGTGTAAGTAAATTCATAACCACATCAAGGATAAAAAGATAAACAGACACTGCAGATATAAGAGTTGGTGCACAAGTAGCTATGCAGGAGAATATTATCCACAGATGATTGCTTTGATAAAACCAAATGGGTCCACCCATTACAGGGATACATGCTTTGAATTACAGATTAAAAGACACAGCGCATGATTGATTTCTTGATATACGGAGAAGATATGAACACCCTGGTTTGCAGCTCCACAAAGATTTATTTTTCAAGTAATTCTATATATTTTCCTTTACACTCATTTTCCAAAACCAAGCAAACAACAACAAGGGCAGCTGAACTGAATTAGTGAGCATCCAGAAATATCCAGCCCATCTTTCTTATACACACACAAGAATGTTTCTAGTTTGCCAAAAAAGAAGCATTATTTTTAATACTACTGCCCTCAAAAACACTTTCTCTTGGCTGTCTGAATTACAATCTACTGTCTTTGGCAGAAAAAGCAAAGGCTATATGAAAATACAATGGTACAGAGAGCTAGCAACACAGGAATCTGCCAGCAGCCATCTCTGTGTTGTCCCACAGCCTGTTTTTACTGTCCCACATTCAGTTTTTACTTTATCTTTATTCAAATCAATAGTCTCTAAAGTTAACAGGAGTTTGCCAGAGTACAATCTCAGGATTTAGCTTTTTTTGTTTGTTTGTTTCATTTTAAACTTGACCTCTGATGTGGCAGCCTGGAGACACCTGTAAGATACTTTCACCTTCCAAAAGATTAAACTGAAATTGGCCCAGAAGCTTAGTGGTAGAGCAGACAAAAGTGAAAATTTGTTATTAATAGCAAAAGTGTCTTGGGGGGGGGGGAGAAGTTATTCAGCTGACAGCTTGGAAGCGGTACGCTGTTTATATACTTTCTGTAGCATCCATTATAGGTTAACTGAAGCAAAGCTTTTCCCGACTGTGGCAAGGTTCACGCTGAGGAATGCAGCCCCCTTGACAGGGGAAACGCAAAAAGTCTGGAAACACTAGAGGCATGTTGCAAGCCAGATGTTCAAATCAGAAGAAATGATCTCATATCGTGTCAGGCGGCCAGTGAAGGCATATTTGAAATCCTGGACTTGGGCACTTCATTACAGCAAAAATGTAGCAAACAAAGTCCTGAAAACTTTCAGGAATCCTAGCCATGCTGCTGCACTATATTGGGGGCTGGTGCACAGCAGGTTGAAGCCACATACTGAGTATTTTCAGAGCAAAAATCTTTTTTATCAACTTCAAAGGGAGTCAGACATCAGCTGAGTGATCTAAACTGGAGGAAGTGCATGCATAAGGAAGGGAGAACTTATCTGGGTGGCCACCAGCATGGGACTCCCCTCTCACAGGAGAAGGTGATTGAAATAGAACTAACCACACTGAGCAGTAACGACAACATTTTGTATTTGGAGATAACTTCTCTCAGATATTACACACACACACGCGCGCGCGCATGCATGCACGCAGGCATGCACACACACACACACACAAATGCAAATGAATTAAGCAAGATGCTTTATTGTTTTTATGCTATGATCACTTCTCTTTCTAAATGCCTGGGCTGAAAGGCAACTTGGGAGACTGACAGATTATGGACTTTGAGGTAGGGCAGGGCATTAAAATAAAGTCAAGTGGTCTCATCCTACCATATAAATGTAGTTAGGTTTTGGGAGGGAAAAAACCAACAAAATTTGCTTGGGCTGAACTAAGAAAGCATTTTGGTGCCTTTTTTTTTTTTTTTTTTTTTAAGCCATTGCATCTTTGTTCTTGTTTCGTTTTGTTTCACTGCCTGCCCCAAAACCACACAATTAAAAAGCAAAAGGAAGCCATAAAGAGATAGCTAGATATCCAAGCAGGAAAGGTAAAACAATGGCCTAAGAAGCCTCCCCTCCAACAAATTAGCCAGGTTTATGGCTTCTAAGGGCTCCTCAAGCCAAGCCTGATGGCAAGGCTGTTTGCCAAACCTGAGGCAGGAAGATCAAAGGACACCAGAGCTCCAGGAGAAAGAGGAGGAAGTTCGGAAATGCTGCTCCATATCTCTASGAAAACAAGCTGACCGGCTGGCAAYACCAGCACAGGAAAAAAGTGCCGCTCGTATCTGCTAAAACAAAGGCCAGGAACAAGGCAGAGCTGCCTGTAATACARAGATGCGGCCATGGGTGAGCGAGACGTGCATAGCTCCCTTTTCATTCCGCGCCAGTGCAAAATATAGTTATGAACACTTCGGCAAATGAATTGGTGTGAGCCTTTGGATAGAGTTTTTTTTATCTCCTTCTGCCACCTGCTGAAAGAGACTCTCCCAAGGAAGGTTGAGCAGGGGCCAACCGTGCAAGATCCCACCACGGCCAGCGCCCAGAGCCCTCTCGCCCCTCTGGAGCCTGCTAAGAGACGGTGTATTAGGGGATTTTACCCTGGGAGAGACAGGGAGRCCAAAACTTCACACGGCAACCCGTACTCTGTGACAGCCTTAGAGAAATAAGACATGCAGATGAACCCATGAAGAAATTCCCTTTTAAAAATGAAAAGCAACAGATCAAAGCTTACTTCTCCTGCTACCACATCCCTTGTACCAAATAAATCTGCCTGCAATCATGAGTCAGAGCTCTTAAATAAAGTATTATAGGCTTATCATTTTGGAAAAATGCATTTCAGYGTGCTCAATGAATAAAGATATTAGCTTTATATATCACCAGTTGATTAATTATAATCAAACATATGCAGTGCAGCTCTGGAAAGCTTCCATATGAAACAAAATTGAAAAGGTAATTGAGATGTTTATTTAAGAAAGAAAATTAATAAAATTAAAGCACAATGATAAAGGTATTTTCAATCACAAACAATACAGACTAAGCACATCAAATTCAYCTTGTAAAATAAAAATCTGGCACAGCGCACAAGTGACTGATGCTGTCATCAGAGGCAGCAGATGAGGATTAACTGAGGCAAAGACTGGGCATTTTGACTGCCAGAGCAAAATCCAGTACCATGATAGCAGGAACTAAACCAAAACTGTCAAGCTGGTTAGTGGATACAAGCTCGCACATCATGGATGCTTTGGTCAAGTTCTTCCTTCTAGCAGTAGCTGGAGTGGTGCCACATCGCCACTTCCCCCTAGAGCTTGTGCCCATCGCCAGCACAGCCTTGGTTGGGAAGCATGCAAATGCTCCCTGTCCTGTTTTTACACAAATTCAGTTGTTTGCTGTGCCAAAGAGCATATTTATAGCCTAATGACCACGCCATTCCCTAACGCATGCTGCAAAATATCAGGTACTCCGATGTAAAAAATACAGTATARCATGGGAGAAAACACAGATGAACAGCTCCACTGATAGGGAGGAAAAATCCATTTGTAATATATTACAGATACATAAATTGGTAATGTCCTACACATATTTTAGTCTTGCTTTCTGTACAAAGCTTAAGACTATCTTCAGGATTGTCTTCAAGGCATGCAGCACATAGCCAAGCACAGCTTTTTGGAAGGCCAACCACAGTTCCAAGTACAAATTCACGTAAGTTAAAATCATTTTGAACCTAGTGTATCTCATTTTCTGGTTTATTATGAATATAAAATGTGAAATATAACACAGTCTTAGAAAGCTATTTTTACAGAGTTCTCTAAACCATAGAGGGGAACAGCTAATGCTAAAGAAGAATAATTTGTTTACTACATGCATTTGGTAAAGCTTCTCCAGCGCTTGTACAGAATACTTCTAAAGAAATGGATATTAACAGGCTATTTTTGAAGCAGTTTGCTCTACCAGATTCAGCTTCAGTCTGAATAAAACTTCAAAGCAGCCCTTCTGTGGTGAAATTTGTCTCCAAGTAACGACCCAAAAGCTGTGAAAGAGAGGACCGCACTAAGCAACGTTGCTATGTGAAATGAAGACGTATGTAAAATAGTTCTTGGACACTTTTTTAAATTTATAAACAGAAACATAGTAGAAGAGACACAGGTCCRTGCTTAGCTGTGCTATTCATTGCTGAAATTGAAATGCTGGAGAGCAGAGTGGAAATAGCTACCTGAGTTAGCCACCTAACCTCTCTTTATCGTCAGCTAAGAAAAAGAGGCACTCGCAGAATGCAATTAATCTTATTCCAGGTGGAGATCTGAAGAGGTATGCTGGATCACATTCTGGAAGTGCCCATTTTTCTCCATTGACTAAAAGAGTGGTCTAAATATTTTTTCAACTGGTACTGCATTTGTATTTTCATCAAGAAACATTTTGTTCCTGAAAAAAAAGACAACCAATTCTCTCAACTATCAAGAAGCTGGAACATTCTTTTAAAAGAATTTAAAACATTAGATTGGCAAGATTTAGAGAAAAAATAAATAAGCAGTAATGATGACAAAAGAGTAACTTGAAAGTTTATTGACTGAAAATGCTTTTTCACATCAGGAAAAAAAAAGAATAAACATCATTTTTTGAGTGCTATATATAAAACAATAATACAAGTTACTATACAGATAGCTGACTCTACAGTGTCCTACCTTTCAGAAAACTCTAGTGCAGCATATAAGTTTTAAACCATATAACGTATTTTAAAAAACTTGCAGACTTGTACTGGTGCATTCTGTATTCCATATACAGGAAAAATTCAATTAATTTACTCCTAAAATGTATATTTTCAGGTTTCTATTTTCACAAAGATTAAAATCACTTCTTGACAGCAGTCAAGGAATCTACTCCTGATCTTGATTTAGTTTTTTTCCCCCTTAGCAAATATATATATATTTTTGCCGTATACTTGCTATATAATTACATCTGTTGCTTTTAAAGTACTTTTTGGAGAAAGATACTAAGCAGAAAAAGCAAAAATGCAGCTAACTGCCTTCATGGCTGATTTTACTGAATGTTCAGTAGAAGACAAAGAATCTAAATGTTCTTTATTGAGACTTTTGTCTTTTCTTAATGAAAAGATTATTACTTTTAATGGCTCCTTCCGGACTTATCAAGATGTTCTACATATTTAAAGCAGGTATTTAACACATCAGAATGAAGAGAAATTGCCACACAGTATAACAGGCTGGTGATATTTTTTTTTCCTTTTTGACTGTTCCCTTACAGATGAGCATCATGATCAAAACTTCTAAGATATGCTAAAGAATGTTATCAGTAGTCTCAGTTTTTATGTCTACTGCTTCCTTCTCCATAGGACTGCAAGACAGCTAACTGGCTTTCCTAGCTTTTATCWTTATTATTATTATTAATGCAGTGCCCCAGTCCTATTTAACATAGTTTAGCATGGCCAAGTAAGGAATATTACAATACAGAAACAGCTTTTGAGAGRGAATAAGACAGAGCTTGTGCTTTGTTCCTGAAGATACCGTGCCAGCGCACAGTGGCACAGTGGGAAATGAGAATAGTGTCATTCAGGGCAAGATGCTGCCCTCTCCCAAGGTTCTGCTTACATGCAGACTTGTGTTCTCAGATCTCTCCTTTTGGGATCCACTTTGGGATGTCCTAATGTCAAATTTCAGCACACATGCCTGTCACCATTGGAAGGTAAGATCACAAATAGCGGACAGGGACATCAACAAAAGAATCAGATGAGATGACTTGTCTATACAAAGGATTATTCCCATTTATGCACAGATATTTTGGCAGCAAAAGATGGGGATAAAGAAAGWCCCTCAGCACATTTTACCCTTTTGACCACAGATTTATGTTCCTAAAAGCCTGTCAGATTGAGCTGGCAGATCTGAGACCATGCCTAAACTCCTCCCAGGCCAGCCTCTAAGCAAGCCAGGTTAAAGCTCACCTGAATACTGACTGCAGGGAAGCTACAGCAGAGCAGCCACAAGGGTTCCCAGACATTTATTCCCTTAAGAACTTAGTTCCTCCATCCATGTGTTTCAGGGTACACCTTTTCTGGCATTAGTGCAGCCTGAACGGGTCTCCTAACTTTTTGGAGCAGTAGGCAGTGTCCAGATCCTCAGAGTGGCTTGTGCATCCCAGTAAATTCTGCAATGTTAAGTTCTTATTTATGGACTAGCAGGCTCTCAGGCTTGCTGTTGTTAAAATTCTCAGTCCCATATCTTATGGCAACATTTCTACTTTATATGAATGCATGTAGCCAGTGGCTGTTAAGGAAAAGGGAATGAGGAAATTTCACACATCACTAAGAATAATATAAATGGTGCAGTGACTTTCCAAAATGGCAAGATACTACTTAGAAGCGTGACACGGGAACTGGTTACAGTTGGGCAAGAGACTTAAGGAGAGCAAGCTGCATTTCTGTATGATACATAATTGATCAGTCTGACATATCAGAGGACAACGATTTATAACAGAAAGGCAGGAACAATAACAAGGAAGGAATAGGGCAGACAGGAATTTAAAATGGCTGTTTAAAAGCAATAACCTTGCTGCTAGGTATGGTCTGAGTGGTTTAAAAAAATGTTGTGCAACTTTCTGGAAACTACATTGCCCAGTACTTACTCACAAATGAAAACTGTTTCTTGCAGCTTGTGTAATTAGGATAGATGAGGTAATTGAACTGTCTTCCACTTAAACATGCTGTATATTATATCATGTATGATTCTGTAAGAGAAGCAAGGCTTACAAGGAGACAGAATCCATTTTTTAAGCCAAATTGTATCATTAGGGAAATGAGAAGCCGTCAGGCTCCAGGCTCTTTCAGAGAGACATGACTCTGTTGGACTCTGAACTCAAAATCTTGGCACGGTCCCTCAAATATTCCCTCTGCCTAACAACCTTCAGATCACAATCACCACCACCACCAGCGCCTTTTCATGAGGTCCCACTTTGCTTTGCATCACCTGAAAAATTACTGTCTTTTCAAGGTGTGCCAAGTGATGCTAGCTGAATACACCATTGCCACACACAGTCTACTTACAGTATCAGAAGACCAAAACTCATCGGTGGCCCATGCTTAGAGTAATTCACTTCCAAAGTTAGCTAATTTTAATATAAACTGTTTTGCATGAAGACTCAAGGGACTCMAACTGCACAGAAGGAACGCTTCCCTTTTACAGATTACTGCTATTTTTTGGCAGTAACAAACAAAGAGGTATCTTAAAACAGTCTTCTCTTTCATTCCTTCTCTGGAACCTGAACAATAGGAACTGTGATAAAAGCAACTTCCAGTTACAATAAATACATTGTTCCAGTTTAATTAATGTTTTCCCAATACAATTGGTGTGTAAGAGGTCAGAGAAACAGAAAATTGTATACTATAAAGATCACGCTGTCAGGTAGCACGTTAAAAATATTAAAAATGTTTTCCATTGCTGTTCCACAACACATCCTGAGATTGGACTAGCAGGGTAGCACGTGCAACAACCAATTCTTTATAAAGGRGAAGCTGAACCCTGTAATCTCTTTATCATCCTGTCAGTGAGTTAATGGTCATTACCATGAACAGATTCTTATTTTATCAAGCAAGTCAAGGCATCATTGGTGCTTTTCATATGATAATAATGATGTTTTACACCACAATTAAAATCAGTACAAATTTTGCAGCTTTGCTATAGGTAGGCTTAGCTGCAGCCTTTCAACTTGCAAATACCACATTAGAAGTCTTATCAGAGATGTCACACTAGTGGAGCACACAATTCTTTTTATGATCATTCTTTTTCTCTCATTCCCTCCCCTCCAAAAACAGCACAAAAGCTTAGAGTTAGAAACATTAAAGAAACTATTAGGTAAGGCTGCAGGGCAGGTTTAGCTCAGTTGGTTTGAGCATGGTGCTGCTACTGCCAAGGTCACAGGTTCAATCCCYGTATGGGGCTATGCTGAGGGTTGGACTAGCTGATCCCCAGAGGTCCCTACCATTCTATGAAATCTATGCTAGCATTACGTAATGCTGCTACCCCAAGCAGTGCAAGGGAGCTTCACAAAAGACTTACCGTGTGTTTTCCCCCAAATTCCAATATATGCTGCTTTTCTTTATCAGCACTAAAAATATTCTAACAAACATCCTCATGTCAACAGTTAAACATTTTTAAAACAAAAATCTTCCACTGTTTTGCAATACTGGGCTTCCAACTCCCCTCCCCCAACGAACAATCACCAACACTGTTAATTTATTTTTTGAAAATATTTTATCTGTCCAAACAAGCATAGAAATCAGTTTTCATTGAACTTAGGTCATGAACTCAAGAGTTATACTTTTTATTTTTACTTTTTTTTTTAGATTAAAGATATCCTTACTCATTAAAGCTGGGTGGGGGTGGTTTCTTTCTAAAGGATGCTTCTAATCTTGCTGCTGAACAAAAAATAAATCAAGAATTGGACTGCAGCTTAATGTGTGCACATGTAAAACAGAACTGAGACTGTGCAGTRTAGTGTTGATCCCGAACTCTGGAAGGAATTAAAAGTTCAGTGATCTTCAAAAGGTGACTCCCTCAACCTCATGATTTTCAATCTGTGTGTTATCTCAGGACACCTCATGTACAGCAAAATGAAAACAGAAATAGCTGAGTCTCAAATCAACTTCTGCAATACTTCCCAGATAAGCATTTCTGTTTCTTTCTTTTTTWAAAAAAATTGTCAGAATCTACTGAACTGGGGAAGGGAGGGGCAGTACAAGGAAGAAATAGTATCCCTCAGAGAAGTACACCCAGCTCATATTCACAGCTTTGTTTTACTGTAGTCTTTTCCCAGGGCAGAAAACCCAAGAACTGTRCACTATATAAATCTGGTAAAAATAGATGGGAGTTGGCAGCACTGGGGGAGGGGGGAGGAAAAAAAGCACCCACAAAACCTGTTTCAACCTAATCAACTGCTAATAATCAGCAACCCAGCAGCTAGGAGCACCATCACCTTATTCTGCAGAGACCTTCAGCAACACGGCAGCTTCTGGGTTGAATGCCAATAGTTTCCATTTGTGCTAGCATTTCCTTGTGGAGTGCAGGGATGAAGAGCAGATAGTGACAAAAAAGTGAAGTCACACACTGGGGGCTCCTAATAATCAATATACATGAACATCTGTGTCACATCCACCCTGGGCCAAAAGCAAACCTCTGATCAGCGGAGAAAGGCTCTTTGCTGCAGTGCCGTTCTCGGCAGTTGTTCCTCTTGACAAAACTGTATTTAATTGGCATGAAACAAGGTACTGCCAGCCAGCTAAGACAAAACATTAACATCCTGTTTGGTAGTCTCCTACATTTAAAAGAAGTTGAAGTCAAGATTTTAAAGTGTGATTAATGATTTCTGGGTGCACAGTTTGAGTTACTTTGAAAAAATGCTCAGTTCAGCTTCTGGCAAAAAAAAATAAATAAATAAAAATCAGGCTCCTTTAACAGCTCTTAAGCTAAACCAGTCACAGGTTGAGATACCCAAATTCCTAGTTGTTGGGATTGCTGGCCAGAGGTTGTGGAGACATCCACCTTGGGAAAGAATTCAAGCCACAGCACACCACATCAAAACCCAGAGCCCTTGCCAGTTTGCTGTAAACCTTTGCGTAGCCAACCTCTGTGGGTGGGGTAGACGCGCAGTTGCAGAAGACAAAAAAAAATAAAAAAATAAAAAAAAGCAAGGTCTTTCCCTGGGCAGATGAGTAAGTTTCCATGAAGTAAGCAAGGGTGTGAACCAGCTCCAAAGCCACTGCCATGCTGCAGCTGCCCAGGCGCCTGCTGCTACGCTCCAGTAAGCATGAGGCATCTCACTGGTAGGAGCACACGCACGGGCGGCTAACGTCAGCGAGCGGAGGTGCCTCAAGCTCCCACCGAAGCGCGCCTGCCACCACCTTACGGCCAGCGTTCGCACTCGAGGTCCAGACGCAAGCTGGGCCGTTCCTCTGAAAGCACTACAGGCACCGAGACTTGCTCAGGCAAATCCTCCTGCAGCAGTTACAGAACTGCAGCGCTCAGCTGCCTGCGCCGGTCCTCTGCTGAGCAGTGCCGGGCTGACGGCACACGCTCGGGAGGGCAGCAGGCTGCCCGGCGGTGGGCTTTGCCGCTTTCTGCCGGGAACACTAGGCTTGAGAAGCGGAAGAAAGATGCGGACAGCTTACGGCAGCTGATACGCCATCAACAACTGCGAGGAACAGGTYCGAAACTGCCCTGGCTAGCACTTCTCATGTACTGCCAATCCCTTAAACATCATCTAAACACTGTTCCGTTAACGCCACAGCAACTACGACTTGGCCTTAATAGAGGCCAGGCCCTCTCTGTGCTCTAGACCTCGGCCTCCCAAAGCCRAGAACAGCCTTCGGCCTCCAGCTTAGCTTTCAGAGTAGCTCCTGCTCTGCGACCAATCAACAAGCGTTGATGGCCACCAACCACATCATCTAAGCTGCCAATCATTTTGGTTGAACACATTCAACAAGACAGCTATCCCCCAGGAAACTGCTCCTGCCAGYAACTCATAGCCTGTACTCACAGGCACAAATACAGGCACAAGCTAGGCCAAGCTAGTCCCAAGCGTCTGYTCGGTCACTTTGGCCTCTACCGCATTGCTTTCCTGAGGGACTGGGGGACCTGACGGATATGCACATTGCTGTGCCTGTAGAAGCGACAGAAATAAAGACTCATCTATTTTCTCACCAAGACAACAGGAAAATTAGTGTAAGAGACAGAGACAAACTRATCAGAGACAGCTCCATGAGCCTCTGTTTAAAGGCTGTTTGAATTTGCCCCTGCTGAAAGTAGATTTAAGGGCTTATATGACATCTAAGAATAGTTGTCTCAGTCCACTGTACTTCAGATTTCCCTCTTTCCTGACATCTAATATGCCCCCTGAACTGAACTCTGTATATAGGGGGACTTACAGGTTAGCTACACTGGTTTTACTGCTCTTGGGGATAAACCCTACACCAAAGATGTTGACAGCAAGAAGCATACAGGTCACTTCCTTTGTCCTAGCATTACCTAAGTAGCAAGACACAGCAGAATGAGGGTCATATTTTGTCAAAATACTCAGCTGCTTGGGGACCTCTGATGTGTTTACTACTCAGCCTTGAACACCTGAGCTAAATGGAATGAGTTTGTGTACTATGCACATAAGTTTCCACTATACCTTTCTAGATTACAAGTCACACAAAACACAGCCTCCTTCCCACACTCACACAAGATACACATTCAGAAAAAAAAATGCAATACTTCACATCCCTTTGCTAACCAAAGATGCAAATGAAATTGAGTTGGCAGACTATACCCTTTTATCAGTTCTATAAAGAATTTCCATGCAGAAAACGTTTTATGTGCTTACTGAATTCTTTCTTCCACAGTATGCTGTTATATTCTCAACTGGAAAAAAATTGTAATATTACACTAGCTATTTTCATGTATTATCCAAGAACTTTCACCATAGCTACAATACCTACATGCGCAGTTATCCACCAAAGAGAAACCTAAATTCTCTTGAATTACTGTTGCAGTGTTAAAGTCCATAAGCTGCCAAAGCATTCAGGAAGTTAATAGATTTGTTTATGGACTAGACAAGGCTTAATTAAATGAGGCAGCTCAGAAGAACAGTAAATCCTCTCTCCTCCTGTCTTTCCCTCCCCCTTTTTTCCTAGAATATCTTTCTTCTCGTGGAGAAACTCTTTCTCTTCTTCCTAATAATACCATCACGAATGACAGATATGTTATCAGTCATCAGTGGGATTTGACACATTCTTAATACCTGTCATGACAGCTCTGAAGTCTGCATGCTATCCCATTGTATTCCAAGGCATTTGCAGGAACTAATGGACACATCAAACAGCAGTCCCGGTATCAAGGCTCTGCTCTGTTGGACTGCTGAACGTTTGCAATATAGAGAAAGATGCTTAAAAAAACCTAATCTGCGATTATTCAAAGTTAGACACAGAATTGGTATACATAAAACATTACAAACGGCTTCTGTGTGTGCTCTACGCCTATCTATGTTCATCTCACACTAGGTTGGCCACTTTGGAGGCTATATTACTGTATGTTTATTGATAAGAATGCTTTAATGTTTAGGTAAAAGTATCAGTGGCAGTAAAGGTTAGATTAATAATTCAAGGTCTTCATTGAAGGACTCAAAGTACTATATTCATGTACAGCAATGCATTGCTGTGCACATACAGAATCACTCAGTTCTTAGGCTYGCTCCTTTACGTTCTTTTAATGGTGAACTCGACGCAGAAGTAAGGTGCAAGTTAAGGCTAGAACCACAGTTAACCTCAGAGGTGAGCATATGAATTAATATGAAGACAATGGGATTGTGAAGTGTGTCATTCAAAGTAATTTGAGGATTATATACCTCAAATTTTGGATTCTCAGTTTTATGAAACCACACATTGAACACCTGAAAGTAGCAGAAAGCATGAGTTTGCAAAGAGAGTGGAGGCAGATGGAGAGAGGAACTGTCCCTGATGGGGATGCAAGGAGGAGAAAGGAAAACCCAATGAGCAGTTTACACTCAGTGACAAGAATGAAGATAAAGTCTATGTAGGATACTCCGCAGCAGTTTCTGTATCAATCTATTCTTTATGCCTACTGATTTCTGTGGACCTCTTAATATAGGTACTTTTGTTTTTATTTGTTGAAGCCCCCAAAAGAATAAGCTGCGACAGAATGAGTTCYTTAGAGAGATCTCTAAATAGGAATATTTTCTTTTAAAAAAATCAAATATTATTTCAGGTGACTGGTCATATATGTGGAATATTTTTCAGGCATAGAAATAAAATAATTCCTTACTGTGACCTCTCTTTGGAGACTTAAACTTGAAGGAAATTTTCATAGTTTAGTTGAGTTGCTGCAAAACATTATATAGCCACAGTCTTTGCCAAAGCATATCAGCTGTGGATAGAAGTGTCTTGCCATTACTAAGTGCAATATCTTGTTGTTCTTGATATATTTACAGTTTTGCACAAGGCAAAAAAAAACCCCAAAAAACCAAAAACAAAACAAAACAAAACAAAACAACAAAAAAACACCAAAAAAACCTACACAGATTAGAGACAATGCAATCCTGTGCTTACAAAGTAGCATAAAGCCCTTTCAGCAAGGCAATTGTGTGAGTAGCATGCTGGAGTCAAAAGGAAGGATCCCATTAACATCAATAAGCCACGTAGAAGGTGTGGAGTAAGTAAGACAGGCAAAACATGTTCAGCAACCTAAATGACTGCATGTCCTTTGGCTGAAATTGTTAACCAATATGAAAGGTCTCATGGGATTTTTTCCATTTACAAGAGATTTATCACCACGCTTCTTTTATATATATTTATATATATRTATAGTGAGATTTTACTTAGGAAAGGCACAGAGCATTACCTACTTGCACCCGTAGCTGTTTAGGAAATAACAGCACCTTTGGGAGGAGAGAAATCCAAAGTCTTCCTCCTCAGGCTATGGCTTGACAATGCAGCAAACCCTGCTCTAGGGATATTCAGATCTAAAACATGGTAATATAGTGCTGATCAAATGTAAACTCATTTGAAGTACTTTCAGAAAAAGCTGAAAGGCTAARTTTGGATCGGTATGCTTTCATACCAGATCAGATGTTGTCTGTTCTTGAGCAGACAACATAAAAAACATAATGCAAACAGACTTGGCATCATACTTTCCAATCATGATCTTATGCCAGAGCCTGTTCCGGATCAAAGTTGCACTACTGGCTGATCCTGGGCTGCACAGATGCAGCATTAATGCTCATGGACCCAGAGCCTCATTGACAAGTCTTCCCAACAAACACTCTCTATTTTGGCGCCGCTCCAAGAAGCATTACCGCTTCTCCTGCTGTCTACACGTTCAGTTATTCCTTTCATGTACACTCTCAGCTGTAAGCAAATCAACATGTCAATCCCTTGGGACACATGGCTTAGCTTATATTTAAGACTTGCCATTCTGGTTTGTACTTTGGACATTGATTTCTATTGTCTCAGCTATCACTCAACAAAAGGGCATTTAATTGCTCTCTCATTAGTCTGGGGGGGAGGGGGAAGAACAACTTTTACCAGCCCTCTGATTGATGGCAGCCATTAACACCTTCCCRCACAATGCTGACTTATTAGAAGCTCGATTTACATGTGGAGCTCACTGGAACACCAGTGAACCAGATCTGCACCTACACTTGCCTTGAGAATGTTAAGAGACACATATCTCCACRTGATGCGAATTGGCCAAAATGCTTACGCTAGCCACCCATTTAAAGGAAAAAGGTGGAAGCTTAATGAAGTTTGGGGAAAGTTTCTGGAAAGAAGAAAAATAGGGAAGCTCAAAGATTTTGTTTCTGTCTTTAAACACTACCATGTAATTCATAAAACAGTTGCAAGAACTGGGAATTTCTTCACTGTGAGAGTGACGGAGCTCTGGGACAGGTTGCCCAGAGAGGTGGTGAAGTCTCCTTCCCTGGAGATATTCAAGGCTCGCCTGGATGCAACCCTGTCTACCATGCTGTAGGTGACCCTGCTGAGCAGGGGGGTTGGACTAGATGATCTCCAGAGGTCCCTTCCAACCTTACCGATTCTGTGATTCTATGAAAAACCAACCAAGCAACCTGAACTATACTTACTTATACAAAGGTAACACCAGGAAACACTTTACATCCACTATGTGTCAAAGTCCATTTGCTGAGGAATTCCATAAACTGTTTTTAACTCTTGGATGAGCATTTTCTGTTCTCTTTGTAACAGAGGAATTAGGAAAATTAATATTCATATTTACTTTCCTAAATGCTCCTTAGAACAATAAGCCTCATACTCTGGTATACTACTCTACTATCCAAACTGCTGACTGTAGGTTTTTAGTAGTCAATTCATTTTGCTAAAAAACACAGGGATGTTAATCTTACTTTCAAAGAAACAGATCTCAAGAAACGACTAGATTAGGGAAGGCTTCTTGCAACRGGAATACTACCTTTGATCAGTTCAGTTATGTGGAACTGGCAGTAATTTCAGTAAATGTCTAACACAGTTTAATGCAAGGTATTGACATGTCATTTGCATAATCTAAGACCAATCACGCTTTGAATATCAGACTTTCCAGTCAGACATATAAACAAGCTTAATAACTATCAAACACATTTTGGTGRATGTTTTTTTCTTTTTTGAAAAGAGTTGCCACTTGCGAGCTAGGTCACTGAACGCCGGCATTGAAACGCAACAGCATATGGCAAGAGGCACGTGAGCGCTTGCGGGGTCTCAGCTGTGGGAGTGCTGACCACTGCCTGGCACAGAGGCTTTCTGAAACCACACTAGCTATACCTGCAAAAAAGGACTTCTGACTACAGCTTCAGAACATACCCTGTATTATTCACTGATTTACATCACATTTATATTGTATAATATAACTGATTTAAACATCCATAGCAAAATTGCAAAAGAAAACTACTCTGTTACTCCATTTCAGTGAGTCTACACTTAKCTTAACATCCTCCACAGAAGACACGTTTGTTCCTTGTACATACTCATCTTCTCTGATCTGTATTTTAAATAAGCTTAAGTAGTGGCTGTTTTCATGCCTTCCTTACATGATTTTATGTATATAAATGAATGTGTGTAGGAGGGAATGTACCTTTTGTTTTACCACAACTCTCTTCATTTGTATCCATTCTACAGCTCACATGCGTGTGAAACTGTATTTCGACCCCTCCCTTTCCCAATAGCTTTTAAGAAGAAATAAAACTTTACATACACAACCAACCAGCCAAAAAAAAAAAAAATACCTCCCAAATTGGCATTCAGCCAGCCAAAAAAAAAAAAAAAAGACCTCCCAAATTGGCATTCAGCCAGTTATTAGCTAAACACTAAAGCACACTTGTTTTCTTAACTTTGCTCCTGGGAGCAAGCAAACTTCTCGGGAAATTTTATTTTCCTCTCCCATTGTTAGGTTTCTCTTCAGTGTTAGGCAGGAGACGTGCCTTTCTTTCCAGAAAGGCTAAGTGTTATCTTCCGAAAAGTAAGATCTACGGACAATTACTGGTAGCAAAAGGCTGAAATTTAAGCTGCATAGCTAATCCCAGAAAAATACCTCAAATTCCCTTCAAAACTCATACCAAACGGGCAATAGTGCATCAGATAGCAGCACTTCCAGAATGTCACCGATACCAAGTAAGCTGTCTAAATAGTTGTAAGCCAGTATGTGACTAAAAGACAGACCAAGGGCCATGTTTGTGTAACTCCTCTGTCAATCTTTGCTTCAGGTCTCACTGGACACATAAGCAGAAAGGAAATTCTTTGTAGGCAGCAGGGGCTTTACAAGCAGACTTCAGAGAGTCCCATCAGGCCAACACATGCTAATCAACATGGCTGGGTCCTCAAAAATAACTTTATTGAATCTATCTCATCCTCCTCAGAGACACAGTCGTATCTGCACACCTTCCAGATTCAGTTCAACCACACATCTGCTCAAAGCCCCCGTGGGAGACTCAGAATATAAGTGCAAAATTAGGGCAAGCGCTAGCGCGGCAGTAGGCCAAAGCATTTTGCTGGCAGAAGCACAAACCTGCTCTTCTAAGAGGCATTCCTTCTATAAATAGATTTATGAATACAGAACCTCTGCCAAGCTGTTCTTGCTTCTTTGCTTATTTTAATGCCTCTTGCAAGATCGGCTCCTAGAAGTTTTATCTCCATTAGTAGTAATAAACATTTATTATATGCTCCAGCAACATTTGAAAGTTTTGATGAATAGCAACAGTTCTGTCTAGAAAAGCAAAAATAATTTCCCATTTTAAAATCTCTAATGTATTTAAACAAACAAACAAAAAAAAAGCAAGCTCACCTGATATCAAAGAATTCACATGAAAATTCTGCMTGCACACCACTGCTTGGGAGAGGGCAGCTGACTTCTTCTGCTGAGGCTTCAGGAGGAGATGGGATGGTGTTGGTGTTTAATCTTCCAAACTGTTGTTCAGCTGAGCTCCAGTGGGCCCCAGGCGAGCCCCAGCGTCGCGTGGGTTGACCCTCTGTCTTCCCACCTGCAACAACAGGACACGTTCTCAGCTCCCTTGTTGCAGGAGTGATGCCACATTTCGTATTTGAGACATGCTGATGGCAGTTTACGCTGTCACGGTAACTTATATCACTCAAACTGCTAAAGAGTCAATGCAACCATYTTAAAGGAGAAAAGTCATCAAAGGTGGCATTACAGATAAGTATGATTCTGCCTTTTTCAAATCCAGGTACTCTTCCAATACAGTACATTTTGGGGACAGAGAAAGCACTAGAAAGCTATTTATAAAGCACTTACACATCCTAATGCTAGCTTGGATGGGCCACTTTTCTACAGGAAAATGGTAGACACATAACAAACTTATTCAAGCCTAATCCGTAAGAAGAACACTTCATGGTAAGAATTTGACTTCATTTGAGATAACCAAAACCCCACTACTAATATCAAATAGAGGCATTAACCAAGGACTTAAATTACCTTGTACTTTCATCTATTATCATTCTCTTGCATCTCCTTTTTTTCCCCTTTCCTTCCCAACATAGTTCACTCATCCATTTTCAAGGATGGAGGTCTAAATGAAGCCCTTTATCAAGGCTCAGTTTTCAAGAGCAATGTCACCTTGCAATTTCCCTTCACTTCAGACATTAACTTCTAAGGACATATTCTTGAAAAGCCTGTATCTGTACTTATTTCAACTTCCTTGGGAATAATTGAGTATAGAAAGTAAAATTCAGCCTGATGAAATTTTTATTTCCCTCTAAAAATAAAAGGGAATACATGGTAAATTCTCTCCCCAGCCTCCTCCTTTTTTTTTTTGTTCCTTTTAAAGGTGAAGACAAAGGAGACAAATTACATTTTGTTTTTCCCTATCAGAAGTTCTAAGAAATTCTAAGTTTTGAGTTATGCAAACTCTATGTTYGGAGCAATCTGATCTTACTGGCTGCACCCTAAGTGGACTACATGACCTCCAGAGGTCCCTTCCAAMCTGAATTATTCTTTGTTTGTCTCCAAAGGGATTCAAGATTAGCTKATAACTCTCATAAATTTAAGAAGTTTTTTTCATTGTTTACTGCCATTTTTACTCTATGCTTCTTCTCCAACACAGATTCCTTCAATGATTCAAATTTACGGGAATTTACATATAAGAACTCCTGAAAAGGCACTTCTAATCTTAAATCAGCTGAAGTATCTTCTTGCAAGTCATAAACTGAAGGGATTTAATGCAATTATGGAAAACCAGCTCAAAAAGAAAACTAAGAGAATGTATTCTAAGGTCTTACTTAGGTACAGAAGGGCTTAAAAAAAATGGTGATATGGGACTATAAAGACTGTTAGGCTAAGCATTTCGCTGGTTAGTGGATTTTTAGTTGAAAGCTGACTTTTCAAGGAGACCTCGGAAGGCAAACATCYTCCTGATTATTTTTCCTCCTGGATCCTTAAACACATGCATGTATGTTGTTTAATACTGAAGAAAATACTTGGGCAATGCAAAAAGCTCCYTTTCTGTTTCTCCATGTACCTGCTCCCATTAGAGAGGAATAGAGACATCAATTGATATGTGGCATATCCAGGGAATAAAAAGCAAGAATCTCACTCTTAAAACATCATAAAGCCAAGACAGCAAAATTAATAAATAAATACTCTTTTTCCCTCTCTGAGGTGAAGGAATGCCACATGGGATTGGAAAGTTCGAAAGTTAAATAATGGAGCCTTAGTTCTGTTGCTCTTCAAAGTCTAATACATCTGTCATTACTCTTCTCCTCTCCCTTTCACCTCTTCCAAAAACTTCAGATACTTTCTCTTTTAAGCCCAAAGGGCACATTGACTATCAAATTCTAACACTGTTAAGTCTGCAAGGGAACATGAGTGTAAAAAAAGACATTTCCTCAGAGTACCATAAGCATGAGACTACTGAGCAGAAATATACACATTCTTTCTTCTTTCATTTTAAAGAATGGTACCATACAGTTCATATTCTAATAAAATCATTTCAAATAAATATATTCCATCACCAGTTGGAATCACCAAAATCTGACCCTTCGCCTTAAACAGAAATCCCAAAGACTGAAAAGAGAGTTGCTAGAAAAGGAGGGCGTTTTCTTCAATACTTATCCATAGTTTGCTTAGAAGCTTAGAATAATAAATGGAGTAGATGAAATGCAAAGTCAAWTTTAATAGCCTGGAAAACAGTTGTACATGATGTGCAGCTGGCATGCAAGGCTGCTGCAAAGACATATTTTTGCACATGAAGTCCTAACAGSGGCATTCCCAATAATGCACAGTAAAAGACAATGCGCGGAGCAGAAATCAGTTCAGAAGTTAGCCCCCAGCAGCAGAGATAGGAAATTGTCTAGTTCACTTCTATAAAAGGAGGACAGCCTATATAGCACAAATCAAAACCCGGATCCATAATCCTTTAGGCTCAATTGGAAGTTCAGGAAGAGTATGAAATAATTATTTTTTGTGTCCAATGCCATTTTTCAAGTAAATTTAGGGAATAAGCACTGCTACATTTACAAACCACTCTCATCCATCCACCTTTCCCCCCCCCCCTTGTTAATGGTACAAAGTTGGCTGCAGATGCAACAAAAGCTGTCAGTGACTGCAAGGTGTCCTAAAGCAAGCCTGACCTATTAGTCCAGCTGGCTTGATGAAGGTCACTGACACTGCTAACACCTCTGACATTTTATAATCAATTGCCAGCATTTACAGAGGAGAAAATATTACTAGCGCTCAGCACACTTGGAAAGATGGAAAACTCTTTTCAATTAATCTTTAGCTTGCTCTCTCTGATGGCCAAAGAACAAAATGATRCGACCTAGCACAGCAAATACTAGTGAGATTGGTTTCCAGCATCCACTAYCATATTCTGTTTGTATTTAAACAATTATAGTTTAGCTGCCTTTTTCAAATAACTGCAATATGAATCACCATAGGGACAGCAGCAGAGAAACTGTCAAATACTTATAGCTGAAGAAAAAAAATCATTTAATTCTTAAAGCAACTGTGTCACCCAGCAAATTGCTGACAACACTGAATATTTAGTTTAGAAATCCAGTACTTTTTGTAACTTTTTTTTTTCTTGGAAGAAATACCGACCCTAACCTACCCCTTTGCTGCTGGTAAAGTCTGACTAAGCTCTTCCTGTACATTGCACATTCATCCTGTGCATGTTTTATAATCCAAAGCAGGAACAGAGATTGTTGCCTTTTAAAGTACTCTTGCTTCTGCTATTTAAGTGAGGACGGAGCACTAAGGAGAGAGATTTTAAAACAACACTTTGTGAGCAGTCCACAAGCAGATTTACAAACTGCTGCTGTGTCGGATGGGTTCGGCAGCTGGGAAGCCCCAGATTCRACAGCTCTGCCCTCGTTCAATGGTTTGACGCGATCATTTTGAATTAAAACTGAGCCTCAGGGAACAGGGGATCCCTAACTTAAAACCTCCTGAAGACCAACATTTCAGGCAGATTTCTGGTTCCTGAGCGCCCTTCTCATCCTGCGTCTCCTAATTCAGGCCGTCAGAGCCGGCTCTTTCTTTTCACGGGAGCTGGTTGCCTTGCAGTATAATGTTTGTGTCAAACACGGTCGCTAAAGGCACTCCAATTTTCACTAATAAGTGTCATTAGGAGAAGAAAAAAAATGGTTGTGTATTTGTCAGAGAAAAACCATTTCCTGATGTTCGGCACAGACAGGATAATGGTTGTGGGCAGCATCTTGGCCCAGCAGGCTCTGCTAGTAGGTGGTAAATGAGAGTGTTGAGGAGGGGACAGTTATTTTTCAAGGGGGGGGAGCAGGGGTCAGAGTCTGCGGAAGGAGGCACCCCAACAGCAAGAGATTTTTTGCATCCACGCTTGTGTCAGTCTAGGAGGAGGGAATCATTATGCAAGGCCAGCTGCAGGGGTGTGCGCTGCTGTCTGGAAAAATTAGAAGTCTAGCAATGAAACATAAAGAAGGGAGAAATGACAGAGTGAATGAAAACCTCATGATAAACCTACTTAGGTTCTCTCCTCTCTGGGGTGGAAGATAAAGTCTAATCTCTTTGGCACATATCCTGGCTGAGACTCAGACAAATGCGCGTGCACACATACATACACACACACACTCGCGCACAGCCCCGGAACGTGGAACGACAAGGTCCACCAAAACGATCAGTAACTGTACAGAGCACTAAGCAAGGCTCATTTTGGGGGGATTATTTAGCTACGTTCTCGGGAAAGATCACAGCAACTCTAAAATGCTTTTGATCCAGAGACTTCTCATCTGCCTTCGAAAGAAATCCTTCCCATTTGAATACTTGGGCGGGGGGGAGTGGTAGGGGAAAGGGACAGGAGAGATGACAGGGGTGCAGGACACTGAAGAGCAACAGGAAGAACTAAGGCTCTGTTATGTGGCTTAGGGAGTCATCCCGACTGGATATGGCATTTGTTTGCCTAAGAGGGTTCCTGGACGAGGCGGGCAGGTCGGCATCACTTCTTTTCCAATATAAGGTAGAGTTTCTTTTTCTGCTTCATTAACACAGTCTATGAAACCAAATACTTCAAATAYTTCTTCATTGTGCTTGCTAATAAAAACAAAATTGAGCCAGACTCTCAAGTCTTATTGRTATGGTCCAGCAAGGGAATATGAAGAGAGGGGGAAGGAAAAACAAAGGTCTTGCATATGCTCTCAAAAGCCCCTGGTTAAAATCCCATCCTTAAAACCTACATGGGGAAGTGTTGGGTAATTTTTCCTTCTGCCTGTCCTGACTACTAGTAAAGCCTCAGGGCTCATGAAATTCTTTCTAGCACACTAATGGCTTGGAATAGGCAGGACAGTATGAAACGGCAGCAGTCTGAAGAATAATTTCCCAGGGGAGAAGGGAAGGAGGCTGTCCCCTGACACGTCATTTCAAGTTACACACTCTGACTGATGGTGTTAGTTTTTTCAGGACAAGAAGAAATACATCTTGCCCAGCATGCCTACACTGTAAATTTTGCCATTGTATGTCCTTCAATATAAGCTCTTTTGGATCCAGTTTTATGAGAAAGTTTTGATCACTTAAGAGAATGAGAATTAGAAAGAAAAACTTCTACTGTACAATTCTTCCTTTCTACTATGTGCACACATTCAAAAACTTGGGGATTATTTCTGTCTTTTTAATACTTAGAAAAAGTTTTTTTTCTRAGACATCTCTTTCACAATATTTTTCCTAGCTGTATGATCTATCAAATGTAGCAAGAGATTTATGCTATCAGATTTCAGATTAGGATGCCACTGACCACATTCTTGACTACCTAGTGTGTTTTACAAACACTTATACCTGTACAGTKTGGGTCTAATGGGTTAAGAAAAATCCAGACCCTTGGAGAAAAAAAAATAGTTTGTGGAATTGAGATGTTGATACATTAACACTCTGCARGTGTAAATGGGGTACGGAAGTGAAAATTGGAACCTTCTGAAGAATTAAAATAAATGCAACTTACATACAAACATGGTAGCTCAAAGAACACAAAAYTGAAGGCTGATGCTTGCTCAAAGTTAAATGAAAAAGACACAGGAATAAAATACAAATKTTTTCAGTGAGAAAATTTTGTTGCTGGAAAATTCTTAAATTGCAAACCATATCATTGTCAAAGTGCAAAAAATACTTTTTACAGCAACACAGCTGCTTTTCATGTAKTTTTCTAAGGAAGGTAAGGACAGAYATGKGTAATATTAATAACAATTCAGGAAATATATTCATAGTAACATATCGAATATATTATGAAGAGAGGAGAAAGGAACATGGTTATCTGGCTTGAAAAAAGCACAGTGTCAAGTTAAATTCTATTTCAGTCTAAAGCATTTTAAGGAGGAAAAACCCTACATATCATCAGTTGTAAACTGAAATGCTAGCAAGGTTTTTGTCTGCCAACTGGTGGAGTATCAGCTATAAAGCCAGAGCGTGGGTTCTTCTTTCYGAAGATC
Source organism: Rhea americana (assembly GCF_003343005.1). Lineage (NCBI taxonomy): Eukaryota > Metazoa > Chordata > Aves > Rheiformes > Rheidae > Rhea > Rhea americana. The sequence continues at coordinate 433,471 of NW_028186431.1, forward strand.
TGTTTGCAAGGCTCTTGTAAATGGCATACAGAGAGTTTCTCATTTACTATTTCCAAAGGCAGATTATTTAAACTATTTCTTATTCAGTTACTTAATGGAAACTATTGTAACTGATGTTACAATAAAGCAGAGGTAACTTCACAAGGATGAGAACAGTACAGAAAGGCACCGCCAGTCCTGCTCTTTGGAAGTCACCGAGAAGGYACATTAAGCAGCCACACAAACAAATCTTCTACCAAAGCAAATAAGCAAAAGCAGTTGGTCAGCAAAAACAGCTTTCAGGGGGCACATAAATTAAAAAAGAAATTTAGCTTCCCTACCCCAAGACATATACACACAAAACTCTGTTCAGTAAAACTCTGCCTAAAACCTTAAACTACTACAGTTTGAGGGAAGAGGCAGGCTACTCTTCCAAACTTTCTGGGCTGAAGAATAAATAAACCTGATAGAAACTACACTTAATACAACCCAAGACTATAAACTTAATGAAAACCTACCCACTTTGCTATTTTATACAGATTATTAGAA
>NW_028186431.1:434073-479200 GCF_003343005.1 Rhea americana
CCAAGGCCAATAGCCTGTCTTACAGGAGCTTCTTTCCAGCCCTGGCAACCTCACTGAAGGTGCACTGGCCAGTCTGAGCAGAAAAGCAAATTCTGCTCTTCGGCCATCGGCTGCTAACTTCCTGGCTGGCCAACACACAAGAAGAGGAATGGAAGGACACAGAAAGCAATGTGACAACAACGAGAATAAATGTATATCCCTGACCTCTGCTTCTTCTGCAGGGACACAAAGGAAAGCTGCYGTTTACAACAGCTGGGGCTATTTTTATTTAGTCACATGGGCCTTTAATCTCATTGTACAAACACGTTGTGAAACCTCAAGACATAGCTGAGGGAACGGATGAATGTCAYGGAAAGCTTTGTTTTTAGCAAACTGAAATTTAAGGTGTATGCGAATTAGTACTCTGGAAAGGGYAATATTCTGGGAGACTGGAATTTATCTCCACTGACACATCCACAGCTGGGCAATGCTATGAACAGCTTCCTAGTGCAGATCCAACACACTTCTATTTTGAAATGGAGGGATGTGGAAAATATTATTAGAGTTGATGGAAAATTTTTCTTATTTTAATAATCACTTTCATCCCATCTTTGAAAACTATATTATAATTTGTATGTTTATAATAATATACATCACATATCACATTCACATTTTTCATAAAACAGTAGGTTCCAAAAATGTTGGGGGATTATAAAAAAAAGCTACGGAGTGAGGAATTCAATATACTGTGATGTGGAAAAACAGACAATTTCCCCTCCCATGATTTTTTTTAAGCACATCGTAGCTTTCTTGTCCTCCCACAGMAGAGCATGAGCGTGTAGGTATGCTCACTTCCCTTCCCACTTCTATCCTCACCATCTACATGGTTTATTCATCTTTTTGTCTTACCATGCATTTTTAGACCTACACCATTGAGGGCTTTTTTGTTGTGTTTTTTTTTTTGTTTTTACTTTTCTGCTGGCACTTACCACGGAAACTATCACCACTGCACCAGTATTTATACACGTGGTGTTATGAAAATATTTAAGATCATTTGCTTTGATGTATTGCTCTTTCCTTACTTCTCACTCCAGTAAAAAACACAAAGGACAGTTAAGAGTGATAAGAAATTCTACTGACATCATCATCATGCAATGGCATAGTCAAAAGTTTTAAGTCTGAATCACTCATCTGGTGTCCCTTGTAGAACATCCAAAACAAGCCCCACTGTTGCTTAAGTTTCTGTGGAAACTAAGCAACATCGTTTAAAAAAAAAAAATCATCAAAATAACCCAAACTTAAAAACAGGCTGCATCTGTTAAAAGGAAAGCCAGGACACAGCACAGGGATGTTGCATACGAGAGGATACAATGCTTGCTTTCTTTCCAAGTTACCCATTATACAGCATGTGACTCCCTATTCTAATGCTGGGTTTGATTAAAACTTTTTTGGTCACCAAATATTGCACAACACAAATAAGGAAGACTTGAAACTGGAAAATCCAACTACTCCTAGGTCTAATCTGACAAGGGACAAAAACAGGCCTGAGACCAGGGTGCTCCTCACACAATGCCCGGGAAGCATCGGTGCCTGTGGAGCTCCAAGGGGAAATGCAAAGTTCATTGCACTCAGCAGGGCTGTTTGACACTGTCTGATCACACGAGGGGCCCAAACAGCTCCTGGAGGTGAGTGGGGATGATCTGACCCAGCCAAAAAACTCTTAAGAAAAGATCTGCCCTACAAAAAGGGCTCGGTATCATCACGGGATGCTCTATCAACCACTGGCCGCCAATGCACATAGAAAAAAACAGTGGGGCAAACCAGCAAAAGAGRATAAGGAAGTGAAGCCTCCTGCATTTCATTTTCAGTCCTTTCATCTTTAAAAACTAAACAGATTGCTTTGTTTCTAAATATTTTCAGATGTTCTCTTTAGTTTGGTTTGCACACAAGTAATAAAGAAGCTTAAAACATTCCAATACTATGCTAAAAAAGTTTAAAACCTTTTCTCCAAATTGGAAGTACTTCATAAAAAAAAGAAAAGATATATATCAAAAACCCCAAATATATAATCAAGTTCTTTGAAGTCACTTTCTACTTCATAAAGACATTTATACTAATTGGAGAACTTCTCATTTCATCTTTTCGGGCACAAAACATTTCTAAATGATCAGAGATTTAGGATACACTATTTTAATACTGATGGAGAATTTAATGAGGTCATATTTTAATAAGATTCTTGGAATTCATGTTAGAGAAAGGTTTAGACTTAGCAGTATGTTTTTATAAAAGAAGAAAGGTTGGTTACTGTATCATAAAGTGAGCCTGTTCAGATAATTGTAATCATCATTCATGACTATTTTATATACCATTACATGGCGCCACCTTTTTTAACTTGGCTGGCATAAAGCCTAGCAGCTTTGAAACATGTTTGTTGCTAATGGAGGAATAACAAGAATTCAGCATCCACAGCTGGACTGATATTCTAACTTTAGGATTAGCACTTTTTAATCTATACCTTGCCTTTGAAATATATCATGATGAAAAAATATATTGTGATACGCATAAGTGTCAATAACTAAGCAAATGAAGCAATAGAATTTTTGTAGAAAATAAATGTATAGAGAACTACTCAAGGTTGCAAATAAAACGTGAACGTGTCCAGAGGCTTGGATCTACACATCTAAGCAACTGCCTTTGCAGGTAACCTACTAGTAAAAGAGCAGTGTCAACCTTGGGTTGATTCTCATACAGAAATAGAGCCATTTAGTATTAAAGTTTAAGTGATACCAGAAACACTCCTTCAATAGTTACAAACACCATGATCATTTTCAGCAGCTCTTTTTAACTGGCTAATCACATTACAAATATTCTAGCCTAGGTTTCTGGACAGCCAAGAATTCCTGGGTCTGTTCCTGAAGCTATCGTGCCTGCTGTGTCTGAGCACCCCACTCCTTCACCTGGGCCCAGCTCAGGTCACCCACCCTCTTTGGGAAGATCCTCAGCCCAAGGAGGGCTTTGGGGAATGCTTCCTTGGTTTGCCGCACGAAGTCTGAGCTCACCTGCATGCGTATGTTCTTTCAAGGTTMACGACAGAGCTGGTGACTAGCGAGGCCTCAAAATAAAGTACTATTTGTTCAGAACAAAAACAAGGCAAAGAAGAGTCTGAACATAACAAGCAGTTAATACATTAGCATTGCTCACAAGAAGTCATGTGCCTTCTGCAGGAAAACCCTCAAAGGGTTTCTCTGCCCACTCAGCTGGGAAGTGGGACTATGCCTGGGAGCTGTCATTTTCTGCAGTTTGAAGTCCTAACATTTTCCGTATCTTAAATCAGGACAAAAAATATCTGAGGTTCTGCCCAAAGAAAAAGGTCTTCAGAATTTACAGAAGGTATTTTATGACCTCTCCCATGCAGCCTGGAGTATAAAGCCCTAGAAAGCCTACTGAARTAGATACATGCATTATTTACCAACACTGCAGTCAATGACCATACTATGACTCCAAAGCATCTGATACAGTCTATATTGCTTTGATCTGCAAYCTAGATTGAAGGACCTCCTACCCTACAACCCAACTGTTTCTGCAAAGAGAACCAAAACATAAATTTTGATGGATTTCTGTGTGTTGCCAAGGTATAAAAGCATTTTCCATACATTTAGCTGTTTGAGAAATTAGTTGATCAACTACTTCAAGCTTAATTTTCATAAATAAGATGGAAAGGATAAAGTTAAATTTTCCTCCCACCTGAAAACTTTGAGTATGCCCAGAGCTTAGGTCAATGCTAGTTATCAAATTCTCACAACTGTACTACATAGCAGTCTGATGAGAAAATATTAATAATCTCCAGTATGAGATTATGGAGGTCTCTTCCTCTTGCCAGGTATTAATCAGTTCACAAATATTGCGTGACCAGTAAAGAAACTGTTGCTTAAGGCAAAAAAGATTAGCACTAGGATACAAATATTTTATGACTGCACATTATTACACCAATTCAAACATACCCACAGCTAATCTAGTTCTAGAATGTATTAGCTTCAGTTAGAGATTAAATACTATTGTAATGAATACTAATAAATATTGTTCAAATAAATAGGCATGAGATGCTTTTGTCTTTGCAATATAGGGAACTATAATGAGGGACTTACATGCAGACAAACTGGCCATTCCCTGATACAGAATACATCACTGTCACTTAACATAAGACATTTCTGTAACACAGTGTTAGGAGATAGAAAGTCAAATAATCTCTTTTGCTTTGATGAAAGCAGGAGGAAGTTGACTCAGATAAAAGCAGGGAGTAATCTGTTTAAACAGCTTGGGTCCAAAGCTGAAAATTAAACAAAATCAGTAACAGATAGAGGGTGGCTGCTGGAGAATCTGGCTTGAACCTGATGCAAAAGAGGATGAAACATGGCTACCTAGATATTACATGCCATAACACCCCATATGTGAAATTCGTGTAGACCTTCATCAGTTTTGATTTACATGTTGTTATATCTACACAATTTCCAGGGTTTGCTAGTAATCATGCAGTTAAAGAAGTTTTAACCAACCTAGAAGTAATGAAGAGYGTCAGAGTAAATTAATATTTATCAGAAGAACAAAGTAAGAAAACAGATGGTGGAAGCTCACAATCTGTTCCCACCATTTAGCTCCAATCTTTGGTAACAAAGTTCTGCACATACCTATTCAGCTCAGGTTTTTATCTGAGCTACTGATGGGTGAAGAGATAATACAGAAATCTGTTGCARKCACAAAGTGATTTAAAGAACTGGCMATTCACATTTTAAGAAGATAYAKTCAAGAAGTCCTTTCTGAATTTTTAAGGGAAGTCAAAAGTATGCAATTTATATTTACAAGGCAAGACTGATAATACCTTCCCCCTCCATACAAGCAATATTCTGCACAAATGTCTATAAAGAAGACAACAGAAATGCTGACAAAATAAATTGTTTCTGAATGTGCATTTGGATTGCTATAACATATTCCTTCTTTGCCTCAATAATCAAAGGAGTGAAAAGAGCTGGAAAGAAACCTCTTAGCTTATAAATGTATTGAGGAAAGTCAGGCCTAAAATAATTATTGTAGGCTTCTGAGGAAAGTTATGGAATGTGCAAGAAATTTCATCACACTTTTTTACATGGATAACCTGTGAAAATCTCCCAATTAATCCATCTGGGATCTTCTGAAGGTAAAACAAACAAACAGATACAAAAAAAATCCCTAACATATTTCAATTTCCAAAATATCATTCCATAACAGGCTTAGAGAAAGACCAGCACCAGAACAGGCAAACGTTTAGAAACATAAAATCAAAACTTAAAATGTATCTGTGAACAGAGTTAATCAACGCTCTTTGTAAATGCAAAATTACTGTCATCCTAACAATAAGAAGCATGACGCACTGACCACCAACTTCTTTCTAAAATCTGAACGAGGTTAACTTTGCAGATTTTTACTGCTCTTTTCCGCTGTCAGACATGATGGTCCTCATGGAATTGAACTCGCATAAAGGCCAAGATTTTCCAGAAGGAAGAGGGAGGATGACAACACATTACACTGACCAAAATAGTTTCAGATTCCGATTTATCAAGTGAGAGACTGTCAATGGTATTTATAGCCTTGTGTAGCAAAAACCAAACATTTCGCATTCCTCGAACAGTGTTTGGTCTTCATACAAATTTAGAAAGAGACACGTTGAGCTGCAGTCCTGTCAGCACAGTGACTTGGGGTCTTGCAACCCCTTTTGTTGTGGAGTCCAAGCTCCACAACTCCACAAGCTCCAACAAAATGCACGACACCCACCTGGCCAAGGGATAAAAGAACTTTTTACAGGGAATGAGTCTTCATGTTTTTCAGTAAGGCTTCAGATCCATAAAGAAATAATAGCATCATACCCTAATTACGCAGTGGACTCCGTGGAAGAACTGGGATCCCTTTGCAAGCATTTCAGAACATTTTGTAATTCAGAAAATTAAGGTGTTGCATTATCTTTCCCAGGCTTGTCTGCAAAATTTTCCTCATTTGAAGAACCACCATAAGGAGAGAGGAAAACAGGCATGCAAAAATTATGGACATATAAAACATCAGCYTTACGCTATAATGTTGGACTGACATATACGGCTCTCAAAAATGGTAACACAATATTGCTAGTGACTGTTTACCTCTGGAAATTCAGCAAAGTTCACTTCTGGTGAAAAAGAGATCKGTGATTTTCTCTCAGTAAATAACACCATAATTATTCTTCCCTCCTTCTAAAAACCATCAATCTCCACCAAAGATGGTCTCGAAAGTTTCCCAATTTCCTGGGAGGAATAGCATGTTASTATTCAATTTTGTTTTCTCAGTATATGCACCTCAATCTTCAGGTCAGTCAGTATTGATGTATCAGGAGCTCTGATAAGCAGTTTAGTATCAGGGAAAATACGCTTGTATTCTGTACGAAAGACATACAAAGACACATGCTGTAAGATTATGGGAAAAATTGTAGTTTCCTATATTTATATGTATTTCTTTAGACTATATGTATATTTTCCTGTGTGTACATGCATGTGTAATACATATGCTAGCAGYAGCAATGGTAACTCTACAGGGCTGTACCTCTTTTTCATGGTATATGTATTTGTGGAATTCAAATAGTTACAAGGACAGGTAAACATTTAAGCCACTGAAACCTAGATGCTCATCTTTCAGGCATGACATATATTGTTAGTTAATTTCATGCCAAAATATAATAACAAGAAATATATATTCATTCAATATAAGCTGAATTTGGCAATCATTTATGATAAATGCCCTATTGTAATATAAACTGCAGTTGGCAGCTGTTTACGTTTCCAGACAGGGCTGCAAAGTGAAGCAGCTCAGGAGCAGAGACGTGTCCTTTCAGCAGTCCTGGCTGGTGGGCTCTGGCTGCCAACGGAGGGGCAAAGCCGCTGCCCAGGAGGGATAAGTGCTGCAGTTCTCCCACTGCAACTTCTGGAAACTGAGAATATGAGCCTTAAATGGCTAGCTGGAATCAGACTTTCWGAGAAAAGCAAAGGCAGCAAGTCCCGAAGCACGGCTGCAGCTGTCCTCCGCTACCCCTACACCTCCACGGCAGCGTAACCCTTTTTTCCCCACCTCTCCCAGACCACTGTCTTGAGGACTTCTTTCAGTCTCACCTAAAAAGATACTGCATGCCTGCTTTGCAATTTTCAAACAACATTGCCCTCATTCACAGCCCAGTTCTGCACCAAGCTCTACCTAGCGGCCTCCGCCTGTTCCAACGGGCAGGCTTTGCCTTGGAGATGCTCCTCCTGGGCCAGCGCGGCTACTGCTTTATGACACTCAGTGCAATCTTACAGCACTGAAGTGCACAAAAGCACAACCCACCCCCTTCCTCAAAGATGCCCGAAGGCCTAAACTCAGTTCCCTGTCATGAGAGAACTGTAGCTGTACATGTACAACTTCACTACCAAAATTCAACTGCAGGTTTGTTTGGACAGAATRGTAGGAAAGTAAGAAGCATTTAACAATTTGGGGAAGATAGGAACATAAAAACTGGCCAATAGAGCCCTAACGGGTATCTGTTCCACCAATACCTTGAATTCAGTACTCAGGTAGACAGAGGGRTTTGTCTCATCTCAACCTCTCCCTTGGTTCAATTGCTCTTTTGGCTTCTCTTTCATGATTTTGAGGCATGCAGCATTTGCCTTCCCAGAGAGGGTAAAAAAACGCAGCTGCAGTTTGGTGGCATACAAGAGGAAACTTGGGCCCCCTTTTTTTTTTCAGTCTCAGGTCAGACCCACAGGTCACTCTATGTACACACGATTTTAAGTGGAGGTCAGCAGCTTGTCTGTTGCACATAATTAAATTTGTTTTACAAGCTTGTCCAGGCAGTAAGTAATTAAGTATCGCTTCTCAGACTGAGATTTTCATTGTTCTGAGCTGCCTGACAATAGGATTTTTTTCAGTCTGGTTTGTTACCAGGCAAGTGCAACATTTCAAGAGCGCTGCTGCTAATTCTACAAGAACTACACAGCAGCAAAGCTTCAAATACCAATATCCTTAATCACAATAATAATTAGCTGAAGTTTATCTAACACAAGTTTCGAAACTGCATCCATGTTTTCATCATCTCGTTAACAAGGACCATATCAACCACCCCCCAGGCCCCTCCAAAGGCATTCTACCTTTGTTTTTATGATAGCCAAGATAAATCCATGGGCATATCTGAACCAGAGTTTTAAATTCAAATCCATTTTTCCAAGTCAGAAATACATCAAAATTAATGACCATAATAATATCCCTAGGTACTTTCCTGATTTGGAAAACTTATTAATCAAATAAAAGGATTATGCAGCTTAAACTCCAAATGCTAGTTTTTGAATTATTCCTACTGCTTCACAATATAGTAAGAAAACATCTGGTAGCAATCACAGAAAAAGTTACAGACTCCCAGCAAACGACTTTCAGGATCTGAACTGCAGCGTAGAGATCTGCAAAGTGTGTGTCTACCTCCACTATAAACTGACTTAAAGAACAGAAAAACCTCTAATAAGAGTTTAAAAACATGCCCATGCTTTCAAAACTATAACATGCAGTTTATTTTACTTTGTGGCACACTGTATTTCTCCCTGTATAGCACACAACCTATATCAGGTTTTGGAGAAAAGTGAACGGGTACAGAGAGTAGATATTCTGAGAACCTGCTTTTGTATCGCCAGATATCCTGCTGATAAACAATGTTTGGAGCTGTGCTTCAAATAAAAAGATTCTCTTACTACCTTGTAGAACTGCCCCAAACTCCTTCCAAGCCTTGACCAACTGTCCCCAAGCTCCCAGATTAAGCAGATCGGAGAAAAGGAAAAAAAAAATCATCTCTCTGTGCAGAGTTACACCACTCTAAATAGGTGGGGATTTAAACAGACTTCAGTTCTAATACAGTTGACCCTTTAAGGTGCCTTGAAAAGAGCAATTCTTGTATCTTAGCTCAGAAATCAGTTAAAAAAAGGATTAGGCTACAGTGAAAGGGAGCACATCCTCACACAGGCTCACAACAGAGTAATGAGGCCAGTGCAAACCTGCAGGAAAAGGTGATGACAGAGTTTGGAGGAAGCCTCAGTATCTACTACTGGAAACAGAAAAGAACTAGCCTCTAAATAGTTACCTCGCTCAAAATAAAAAGCTAGATTTGACTGCCCAAATATGCCCTAAGAAAGACCACAAAATTAAAAGATGTACATAGGCAACAAGGGCAACAAGATTTGTTTCAACTTGACTGTAGAGGTGAGACTAGATAGACTAGTAGTCTGAAAAAGAGGTGATGGGGAGGGAATACAACAGATGTGGGAATATGGCAGATGTTAATAAAATTATAAGAAGTCTAGAGAAAGTGAATAGAAAATGATTTTTCATTATTTTGTAAAATATTGAAAATACAATTCAAAAAAGTACAAAGACAAAAATAATTAAATAATATTGGGCACCCAACAGAATCATCGGGACCACATTTTTAAAAGAAGGTTCTCCATGCAGTTCAGTTCTTTGTCAAAGGACATGAGAGTGAAAAGTATAACGGGTCTCACAAGGAGAACGTATGAATAGGTCCATCAAGAACTAACAAACGAAACAGTCCCAGTGAAATCTCTGAGTTAGTAAATCCCTAAATCTTCAGCTGTCAGAAGCTGGGAGGTACATGGCAGGGGCTTGGTATATAGACCATTTATACAACTCCTGGTTCCTATGCTTGTTTTTCTCAGTTCATTGACCAGGACACTTGACTAGTTAGATCTTTGGTACTTTTGGATCTTTGGCTGCTTTTGTGTGTGTGTGTGTGTGTGTGTGTGTGTGTGTGTGTGTGTGTGCACGCGTGATTTTTTTTTTAATTCTAGCTTTTCTCACCACTTCCGTAAACAGTGCAACTTGCACAGAGCACTAGCTACTCGTACGTGACAATTTCCAACATCACCCTAAAATGGAGCCATTATTTCTTCTGTTTGATTTGTAATCAAGGGACAAATTAAGTGAGTTTTTGAAAGGAAAATGCTTGAATACAGTAAAGGCATGTGGAGCACCCAATTTAAAGGTTTGGTTTGGGGAAATTTTATTAGCTGCTTTGCTTCTAAAAAACAAAACAAAACAAGAATGCATGAGTGCATCCTTCACACCGACAGTATCCTTACAGTGCCTCCAAAATATTCAGTATTTCCCTCACGACATAAGAGGAAGAGGCACAAATTAACTCACACCTGATGTGGCAGAGGGACCATTCTGACCTGGAGATAACATTCATAGAAGGCTACTGCTGTGTTGCAGCTGTTTTCAGACTACAGAGGGGAAGAAAACAAAAAAAGTCTTAAATAATCTATGAAAGCCCCACCACAAACACCACGATCCTCTCCAAAAGCAGAGATACTCCTTTTGAAATACAAGGCTTGGAAAACAGAACGTCCAATCATTATGCACTGCTGATTACAAAAAAATCTGATCTGCTATGTTGTTTTTATGGTGATAATTTTATTAATACCTTTCATGAGGCATGTTATCAGTTGTGCCTTTGATCTGAATAACACGCAGCATCACCCGATCCACTGACGCAGCTACGTTCATCTGGCATTCCACAAACACACACTCTGGCTTTCAGGTATCACRTAACGTACCTTTGAAGCCACTGCACCAAAGAAGGTTCAAGCTCACCATCATCCCAAGTGATTTATTGATGATTATCAATTATTCACTCTGATAAATACAAACACCACCACTAAGTTTTTCTACTTGCTAATGCCAAATTACACACATGGCATTTACAGTTCCAGTATTTGTAACCTACTTTTCTACTAGCGGAAGACTGTCTGAAATAGCTTAAGTTAGAGTTCTCAAGTAAAACATTTGAAAATTCATGGGAAAAAAAAATCCTTCTGTCCTTTTTTCTGGATTCATAATGACAGTGGAGAGATTTCTGACCACACTTGAAGAGAAAAACAGCTGTGGTACCTCTTCTTCCTTCCCCACTCTCTAGAGAGAAAAACGTATGGAATGTATTTAAATAATGCCGTTGAACTTTTTACGAGCAGAAGACCCTTCTTCATTTTGAATTACTTGCTTGTAATGAGTTACTTGCTCAACACTGGCCAAAATAAAGTTTATCCATTTACAAAGAGCTAGCCCAGTCAGAGCTCTCAGAATTGTATCTTAATACTGTTAATCTTTTATTGTTAATTCAGTACGTTAAGAGAAAGGAAGCTGATTTTAATTCATTTAACAAAACCCCAAAGACTAGATTGTTCTGTTATGAACAAATGCTTCAAAGATTTTCTGCCAGTGCTGTTTCCTCTCCAGCTGGGAATAAATTTTTCCCCCCTATTAACACAAGTCAATCATTCTCTGCCTCTCAAATCCATCTTTGAAGTTTCCAGTGATCTCAATGTTCCTTTTATGAACACAAATTTCTTTCTAGTACATAAGAATTCTTTCTATGGGAAGATATTTTAATTCATATTTGTTATTAAGTTTAGAAAACTTGAACTCTAAGTTTGATATGACATGTATTAAAAGTACTGGCAATGATTGATGATATCTACATACAATATGACTGTCAAAGGATGTCATCTTAGTACTTCTAAAAAGATAACCATGTTCCACAGTTACATATCCCTCCAGGCATTTTGGTAATGTAAACTGTACTATGAGGTGAACTGTGATAAAATGCAGATATTTTGATCCAAATCCTGTGAAAGGTGAAGGCTGATAGCTCTCTTGCACCAAGAACACAGCGAAGAAGAGTGCAACCAGCGTGCAACCAACTCAGTTACGTTCGCAAGTCAAAGTAATCAAGTCATTGCAGCAAAAATAATTACCCTCCATAAAGCACAGCACTGCAGGCCCTGGGATCTGGAACAGAGAGACTGGAACAGTGCCAGAGTTTCAGAAGGTTTACGCTAGATCAAAATTGGTAACAAAGATGCCTTTTGCCATAAGCATCTAGTCTGAGTAGCAGCGTGATGGATCTGAGTGCTCCTCACCAGCTCATTCTCATCTCTCCACAGTGAAGAGTCTCTTTCTCTACCCACTGTCTCCAAATTCTCCTTTGGGAAGAGCGAGCTTGCTGTATTTCCATCTGATATTAGTCTTCAAGCATAAATAAGTATATGGAGATGAGCTAAAATGTCTCATTGATTAAAAATCTACAGTGTGAGCTTGTCACATTTCAATGTGCAAATTGCTTCTGTCTGGCGTGCATTCRGAAGTCAGTCATCTAAATATACATACGCTGGTCTGGCTCTAAGTTTGGTATTGCTGCTAAACCACAGATCAAAATCAGCAGTAAAGAGGTCTGTCTCTATAGTGATTTTGTAACTAATGGTGTATCCGATCAACCGATTATCTAATGAGAGGACAGAATTACATGATGTTGCTGCCTAAAGGAATACATACGCACGCACACGCACAGAGCTGTGAAGAACCACTGGCCCTTGAGTTTAGAGCAAAAACATAGCTTCCTATCACATTTTCCAGCACTTTAACTACAGCTGAAAGTTCTCAGAGAGCCCAAGAAATCAAGTAAGATGGAAAAACTCGGATACCAAATCTGCATAGTCATAACTTCACATGTTTAAAAGCAATTTTTAAACACCACCAAATCTCCAGGAAGTTCTTTTCTTTTCTTGAAAAATAAACACAAAAACCAGCCCTAACAAAAACAAGGATTAACTATCTGACCTCGAGAATTTATGGTGAGTAATGCCGAGAGAGTGTACCCAAAACACAAAAGCGGCCAGGGAGTCATGACGTAGTCCTGTGTCACATGGCTGAAACATTTGTTTATAGGACTCTGAAGTCCAATGTTCAAAGGCTGAAATTTCACTCTTGAAAACATGGTCAGATTYGCACAGTTAACTTCTTTAAAGAAAAGAGATATCAAAGAATATCTCAGAGAATCTATATTTGGCTTGTCACGGCAATATATTTTTAAAAATCCTCTCAGGAGAAGAAGAAATTTCTAAGTTATTTCTACTAACTGAGAGCAACATGTACATAAAAGCCATTCTTGTAGGAGCTTGGGCTTGGGTCGCAGCTCAGGTGACTAGATTATTTTCTACATTCAGAAAGCCTCCAAGAAACTGAGTATTTAGTGTAATCCAGATGCTGCAGAGTATCCGAAAGTCGAATGGGAGAAATACGTGTCTGCATTGACCAGAAGCATATTTAAATATACTACTGTGTGAAGAAGGAACCTATTAAAACTTCTTTCAGGAAGACACACTAATTCAAATATGATAATGAAAGTAAGGATTTAATGTAACAGTGTTAACAGTCATCAGCGGCAGAAACAGGGAAAAAGCATGTAAGGCTCTGGCAAGACAAGAAAAAAAAATGCAGGAACATCCATCCCTCTCGAGTATTTTTTGCTGTTCAATAGTTCTGGGTCCAAATCTGTTCTCCATTACCCTATTTTATGTTAGAAGTAACCAACATTATTTTTAACTGGTGAAAACGAGACAGGGATTGGTAAATTCACCATCTTAGAAAAAACAGTCACATGGCAATGCAAAGAACACTAGGATACAATTCTTTTAAGAAGGTTGTTAAAATRGTATTACTCCTGAAATATTATTTTCTGTACCTCGTTCTCTCTCACAAATGCATGCCTTCTTTTTATTGTTACTTCATGCTGGCAGTCTACAGCTTTAAAGAAAAATATAGCACCAGCAGAGACCACTTTCGTGAATGAGAATTTTAAACAACACTCATTAGACTTGTTACAAAATTTGTGATTTAATTATTATCACATGCTTGTATAATGAAGGGAGCAGAAGCCACTCAAAACAGCAATGAATCTACTGCATTAGATTTGCTGTTAAAGAAAAATTTAACATACATACTACCTACAACCAAAATACGCATGCACACATACACATGCACGTGCACACACAAATAACCTAACAAAAAGGGAAAATAAATGGGTGCTGGTATTTCAGATTATGCATGACACATACCAGCATGYGCATCATACTGATACGCACAATAGTTTCGCGTTTGTCCTTTTAGCTGTATGTGGTGAGCAATGGTGCAAAAAGCAAGAGATATTTAAAAGCGGGAAATTGCATAGAAATAAAGTCATTTTCAGTTACCCAGTATTTTCTCAGGCTGAAGGCCATGCACTCTGACAGCGAATTATGAAGAAGGTGGGACTGATCTGTAGGGGTTCRTGAGCACTGCATTTGACCCAGGTTATTAAGATAATGATACAGTAGCTATACTGACATTTTCACTCAACGCATAACCTGGGTCTTCCAACCTAGTAGAAGCTACCAGAAAAACAAAAACAATACRGTGGTAAGTAACTTCAGGGTTTACCAAAAGAAATACCTTAAAAGAACTGACAAGTCATAAATGTATAAAGCAATTCTGACAGGTGACCATCATCTCCACAATTTTTGGCTCAGCCATCAAGAGGCAAATCAAAGATACCTGAAATGGTTACAGAGTAATTTGTGTGTGCCCTTGCGGGAGCTTTTTGCAATGGGCAAGTCACTGGAGAGCAGGCCATTAGGAGGGACCTGAATCACCCRTGCCTAGCTAGACCTGCGTGGAACGGCCCACCTCGGCAACCAGGCATTTGGTTGGGTTGGGGTTGTGAATTCTTATTCTCTTGTATTTTTCCACAGTTTCTGCTAAAATTAAACCATACTTTGTTTTATGAAAGCTATATGCTTACATCTATCCAAAATGCCAAACATAGTGGAGGCTGCAAAGCAGTCATGGTTTATTCCCAGGGACCAGATCCTGAAAACGGAAAAGTTACCGGATAAAGGCAAAAGCCTTAACAACTGAAAGCATGCAGAGCTTAAGTGCAGCTTATTCCTTAAACAGCCATATGTTTATCTAGTTTTCTAGAAGCTTCAAGACCTGTCTGACTTGAATTTATTTGACGGACCTGGCAGAAATGCCTTCTTCTCTGAACCATTTCTGTGAATAAGTAGAAAAGGCCTCTCAAAAATCCCTTCAATAACACAAGCATTTTAAAGCCTGGCTCACATGGGAAGAGAGGTTAATATCATCAGAACTCCTGATTTTTGAACTCTGTTCTAAACAACAGAATTTTCCTGAAAACAGAGAACATAGCCTACTAAAATGAAAGAAAAACAAAACCACAGGTGGCTCCTTTTAAAAAAGGGAAGAAGGTACTGGAAGGACACTTTCAATAAGTGAGCTGAAACATGTCCTTTTCCCTCCTGAAGGAGGGAAAGAAGCCTGTGACTGTGGCCACCTACGTGCACCCACGAACCCCCTCCCTCCAAGTTTGCCTCCCCAAGCACGAGGCACTTGCATCTGCCCAAGGATGAAGTTCCTGCTGCTTTTGTGAAGCTGCATACTCTTAATGCAAATGTAAGCATAATCCATACCATTTTGTGAAGTTCTTGGCAAGCAYCTGACCCTAACAAAACAGAGTAGACATACGAGCTCAAGCAGTTCATGTCAGGTGACAGATGCCACCCCAAACTGTCAATCCCGCCCTTCCACCGGAGGTTACTGCCTCTGACAAAGGGATGGCCAGCATACTTCAGGGCAAGTTAACATACAAGGCAGTGAACTGTGATGAGTGGGAGGCCGACTTTCATTCCCTTCCTCTGTCCTTGCTAAAGAAATATAGCTGACAGCTGGAGTAGTAACCTCTTAAACCAACTCAGCATGAAATTCCGGAGAATTTCAGTTGATGTCCTCAGAAACTAGATGGCTTTAATCACTAGCTTGCTGGGTTAGCACAAGTAGATGGGCAAGGACAAGGCACCGTGCATGGAGTTCGTTCTTGTTATCTCCTTATATAGAGGTGCCTGCAACAGTAGGTATCCATCATCTTCTGCCAGATTAGTCCAGAAATGCCTGCTGTAATTTGCAAGGGTCTTGCTATCTCTTTAATCTTTGCTAGAAAACAAGGATGATGAATAAGTTGCTACGTAAATACGCACAGTTTAGAACCTGTTTGCTACTGCCAGGTGACAGATTGGAAGTCCCATATAACTACTAAGTGGCGCACAGCTAACAATGCTGTAAGAATTTTGTTTCATTTCCATTAGTTTTAAAATAAAAGGTTTTCAGGAGTTCAGACTGAGTTGCAGCACAATGTTAGAATAATATCTAACCATAGAAAATTACAAAGCATTGTTTCCTTGAAATACTTTTCAGCACAGTAAGTTCTGCCCGAGAAACAAACCATCAGTTCCCCAAATTGATACATTTTCATTTTTTCCTGTCTTATAGAGATACAACAGACTTATGGTTTCCCCAAAGTAATTTCTCCAAGCTCTCCTGACTTTATTTAACAGACAAAACAAGGTAAAATCATTTTTAAAAATCCATTCTACTGTGAGACATGGGCATTCATAACTGTCACTGTTACAGAAGCTGTTGCTGTGCGATACCGAATTCTGAGCTGACGAATCTTTGCCATAGTCTTGCCTTTAATATTTTCGGGTGAGGAATAACCTGTGCTGGCAGTGGCTACATTCTGTATGACTATAAAGTAGGAATAGCTTCTTTGACATGCACTCATTTTTCGAGATTACAAMACAAAAGGTTTTATTATCGCTGGAATTTATTTGAAATGAATCATTCATTTAGAAATAAATAAAATTTATTTCTAAACAGTTCTTGTGGCTGACTGGCTTTTTAACAGAACTAGGTAAAAGTAAAGAGTTCCCCCCAAATAAACAACAGATATCTGACCCAGAAAAACAGATAAGAGGTGGAAAGAGATTAGCATTGTTTTTGTCCAGGACAAGCTTCACCGAATTTGTAACTTACTGGATACCAATGAATGAATGCTTCAGGGCATGGCTTGGAGATGGCCAACCCAGATAGCCGGAGGCCACCGAGCAGGGCGATCCTGCTCCCAGCACGTAGTCTCAGCTCCCGTCRGGCGGCTCTGACACCCATCCACCCGCAAGAGAAACTCATTCAACTCACTGCATCTGGCAAAAAATTGACTTTCTTTGGTTTGGTGAGTTTTCTGCCACGTGAGACAGCTGAGCTGGTTCTCTATACAGACAGGTGAGCCCCAGGGGTGATACAGGAAAGAAAGGGGGAAGAGCCCACTTTCAGCCCACTTTTTTCCTATTTGCTCCAGCCACTYTGTCCCACTTCAGAGGTCAGTTTCCCTCTGGCATGGACTTCAGCTTTTCTTGCTGTTCAGCAAAAGAAGTCCTTGCTAGGACTTTTCACAGTCTCTCTGATCTACCCCACCASTTATTTCCATGAAGCTTGTAGCAGCTTAACATTTTCAGACTTTTCAATCAAAGCTAAACAAGAAGACAGTGGTGGAGAGGCTACCAGAACTAATGGAGAGATCACCCCAGCCCAGTTTCCCGAACACCCTTCCCCCAGGACTAATAAAACATATATGTGAACATCCGAGGCAAATCTACAATGTCATTTTTAACAGTAATGCAAATCAAGAAAATCTCAGTGTTTTAGCAGATTCGCAGGCTCTCCCTCCCTCCCCCTCCCCATAGGGAAGTTACCAGGCAAGCCTGGGAACAGGGGCTCCTCAGATGTCTTCCAGCAACATTCTTCTGTCAGATGGGCCACTCTTAGGGCCAACAAACTCTCAGCAAATCCAAGGCAAGTTTTCTAATGGATTCTTGGTGAATGATCTGTCTCAGCACAAACTGCCCTATGGGTCTTGTTCTCTCAGTAACCAGCTGGGGGGTCGACCATGAAAAAGCTAAAGCCTGGTGGACAGCTGCAGGGGACTGTAGGATCCAGCTCACTCAAAGTTTAGAAACATTTTTAGCTTAAGCTGGATTCAAACCAAATAATTTGGAAGCGAACTGTAAACCACCGTCTAGCCACCTTTGCAGGCATATGTTTTCCCCACGATGTTCCTGTGTCTTCCACTCTGATACTACTGGGTTCATTTTGACTTATGCAGGACCAAATGTGCAACACATTTCCCCCTTCCCTCATCTCCCCATGGCTTCGTGGGAGCTCCTATGGGAGACTGTCCCAAACATAAAACCGCGGGAAAGAGCTCTAAGTTTTATTTCCAGTTGGCAGTCACACTATGTGATTTTGGGTAACTCAATCCTTATGCTCAAATTCCTCTACTGCACTATAAGGATCACATCCACCAGCCTCACTGAGACGCCATAATGCTAAATTTAGCAAATGGCTTTGAAAATGCCCCCAAAACTTCAACCAAAGGGTTATTATGAACATAAAAAGGCCTAGGGAATCATCTTGAGTGCTATTCTAAAGCACTGATCCCTCAAATCTCTTGCTTTTGTGATTCTGACTCAAAAGTAATTTTAAAAATTATTTTGTGATTTTAAAAGTTACAAAAACGAAGCCTCCTGTAGGGCTAATTTTTACTTTATCCAATGTTCCTCTAATTTTAAATAGGTACACGATTTWAAAAAATTTTTAAAAATGCACATATTGACACATTAAAACTTAATAGCTCTTTGCAAGACATTGCATTTTATAATCAAAATCTCCTTAGAATTTTCATTAAAAAAATGAAATCACTGATCCAACAAACCGTAACAGCTGCAAATTGGGTCTGAAAATAATATTTATGCATAAAAACCTACTTATTAATATTTTGATGAGGCTGAGGTATGCATCTGAATCAAGAAAAGGCACTTTTTTTTTTTAAAGAGAACTATTGACTTTCATGGGAGATCTCTCAAGTGGTTTAGAGAGTTATCTCAAATGTAGATATTAATGGCAAAGGTAAGTTATCAAAGAACAGAGAACTTAAGTTTCTTTTCAACACTGAGGAAGAAAAGAGTCCAGAAATGATAACCACACCCTCCAAAGAAAAAAAAAAGAAAACCTCACTTTTTTGTATGCCTGAAATTGAGACTTTGACCACAGTAAAACCACTAATAGGATGCCTGGAGACACCAAAGCAACAAAATTTTTCTCATTTTTGTCAAGACTAGCCTTTTTAAGCACTAATTATGAAAAGTCAAGCTTGGTAGGGCTTCTTCTCTCAGAAGCCCTCCAGCCTAGCACAGCCTCCCTTGCTAGACAGCCTTTCTGTCCAGGCCAGAGAGCAGTAAAGCATTCTGCCTCGGGGAATCAGTAACAATTCATTTGCCTTTTTCTTTTTCCTTATAGAGCCTGAGGCCTTTCTGTACATTATCCTTCCCACCTGAATCTTGCATACTCTGGATCAAGAGCACTGGCTGGAGAAAACAGCAAATTGGAGGCTGCAGCCCAGAGGGAGCTCTGCGGGGAGAAGGTCRCTATGGCCCCAGTCTTGAGCTGCAGGGGCACCTGGTGCCTGTCCTGGAGCTGGGAGAGGCCTCATCCATGGTCTCATCCAAAGAAGGTGCAGTGCCGTGGAGGCACTGAGCTGTCGAGTACAGGGGCTGTGGGAGGAGGCGAGCAGAGTGTGCAGCGTCAAGGAGGATGCAAACTGGTTCTTTTGCAGAGACCTTGCAAAAGTAAGGGCCTGAGCCAAACAATGCCAGGGTGGAGACATGGTGACAGGCTACACTTGAATACATGGTGGATGGTGACTTCTGAGCAGCTGTCAGCTTGGCACTTCTGGGGCTGGAGATTGGCATCTGCACTCAGATCTAAATTTACAAAATGGGTACAGTGCCACAATGACCAGGAATGGGGAACAAACTCCCTTGGGAGGGGAGCGGGGCTTCAGAGCCTGCCAGACCTGAGCTGATGAAGAGGAGGGGCTGGATGGCAGTGGCTGGAGATTCTGCAGCCAGAGGCACCTCTCTGCTGACCAAACATTCTGTCGTGGGAGATTTTTTGSTGACAAGGCCTCAGACCTGCAAGGATCCAAAGAGGCAGCTGAGGCTCATCCAGCTCTCCAACTATCATCTCTTGTTGCTCATCTAYGTGGGCACCAGTGACGCTGCCCAGGGAAACCCAGATCAAGTTAAAAATCACTAAAGAGCTCTAAGAGCATAGGTGGGAGTTCAGGTGATGTTCTCCTCAATCCTAAGGATAAAAGGGAAAAAGCTCAGGTAGACTGGATACTTCCCACAGTAACATYCAGATGCCTGGCTGGTGTCCTAGGTAGCACCTTAGTTTTTATGAACATGGGACTTTTGTCCTGGGAAATGATGAGATTGATTTGACCAAGTGGAGTGATGTGTGGAGCTCTTCTATGGGATGGACAGCATGTGAGGTGAGAGCCTCAGGTGTAGGTCAGTATTAAAAGAGAGGCCAGTAAGGGTGATGTTGTGATGGGATTTTGTTACAGACCACCTGATGAGGCTGAAGAAGTAGATGGTTCTAAAACCAATTCAAGTAAGTCTGCAGACCATAAACCTCATTTCTGATAGATTTTTATCTCCTCTAAGGAGGACAGAAATACAGCAAGATGCATCTAAAGGAGATTTAAAGGAGGGTCAGGGACAGCTGTCAGCATAGATACTAGATAGGCCATGAGGAATGATGCTGTCCTGGCAGCAGTGGCTGTTAGGGATGTTAGAGTAAGTCTTAGCAAAATGAATTAGTATCCAGTAATATATATAAGCTAGTGGTTAAACCATAATATTACAGTTCATACACATATTACTTGCTTTTCACCTTCAAATATGTTCCATGTCTGCTATAGAAATGTGGTTTGAATCAAATGTACAGGCATACACAGAAAGTGAAAGACTCYTAATAGAAAGTAAAAAAACACTTTCCCTTTAAAATATCTGCTATTTTATCTTCTAGTCATATCTTCCAAAGCCAACAAATCATACCATGTCCTTCAGTCAGAAAGCAAAAATAAAATACCTGTTCAATCTTCACTCATATAACTTCAGCTTGGAACACAATTAGCAAAACTATACCCTCCTCAAGCCCTCAAAACCAGTCATTAATGCAAACATTGCTTGAAAATGAGAGAGAGAGAGAGTTACAAAGAGCAAACAAACTACATCTTCTGTAACACACTGAGCCCTTATTGCTAGAAAACACAGCTGTCAAGCATTACCTGAAATAATTTTGCTGTGGAGCTCAAGTAGTTGAAATTAGCCAAGCCTCAAACAGACTTTCACACCCTCTAATCATGGCACTGAGTGGCAGAGGCTTCTCAGGGTTGGTAATCTACATAATTTCCCACTCGTAGTCAAGAAACTCAGACCTTGTTTCAAGTAGCTCATATTGTTATTGGCATTTCTTTAAAAGAACACCTCTTTGCCAAGAGGCATAAGAAATCCCTAACTAATGTTTTTACAGGCTAAGCCAAATAACACATGTTCATTGGACAGCAATTACCTCTACTTTGAGGTATCTTCACAAAAACTGGAGTGGCTTGACTCTGGAGAACAGGGCATGAAACAGATCCAAAATATGTGCTGCCTCAGCAGTTCCCGGGGGTGACCGAGGCCGACCCTGCAAAGGAAGCCTTGTGAAACACCTCCGCAGGTAAGGCACCCGGAGCAGCTGCGCTGCACCGCTAGAAACCATCCCTTCCACTACCTGCAGGCCCTGTTATCTCCCCACTAAGCAAAGCAAGCTTGTTAACTTTGCTATTCAAGTTTATATGAGAAAATTTTAGGGTGTCGCAAGTCAGAGGAGATTGCAAAATCCTGTTTAAGACAGATAAGGCCTATTCCCATTCTGTTTTCTCAACCACAATTAAACTGGCTAATAGAATAATTTCAAATAGCAAAATGCTGTTGAGATTATTAATACACACAGACAACACAAGTGCCATTATCTAAAACTCAAGCCCAAATGCAAAAACAAGGCATTAAATAATAGTAGTTCTCATTTCAAATAGGTTTGTGTAGTGGCCAAACCTATGCCGATGTAACTTCAAAGGGCAGTACTTCACTTTGGCAGAGAGTGGAGGTCCAGAGAGCTGACCAAGATTCAGCTTTCTGAATTATTTCCCCAAAACTAAGAGATTTATCAGCCTGACCACAATGAAGGAGATGAAGCCGACTACAGAATCCAAGTGTTTAGTCAGAAGAACTTACCAAATTTGAATTAATTATGAATTTACCTGGGAGAGAAAGAAAAGACATAAGTAGCTCATTTTCCCATTAAGCTAACTGGGAGAAAAATATATTTCAATGTGATTCTGCTCTTCCCCCAGTAAGAGAGACTGTCCATCAAAGAAGTCAATCCTTCTAGCTTAGCAGCAATACAAATCAAGAAAAAAGCAAGTCTGTAGTTTCACTTGCTGGGTTTTGCTTTTTTTTTTTTTTTTTTTTTTTTTTTTTTTTTTGAGTCTGAACACAGGCTCCAAGGCAAACAAGAACTTTAAATAAAGTTTTATCTAAAATAGACAGACACCTCTGAAAGCAAGAGAGGCAATTTTTAGCTAGGGCCCACAGGGAAATTCAACTCCTTCCCTACAAAGGCAGCAATATGGCTTCGCATAAAGAAAACAGATTTTATCAACCTGCTTTGGACATAGCAAAATTGTCTCTTATATTATGGCAATGCAAGGACTAGCAGCAGAGATTTAGGGTGTTACTCCATGTGACAGATCCTTTGGAGACAGAGTTGACCAGAGAGGTTTCCAGCCCTTTTCCTGCTCCTGCATCAATAAGTTCTTATGTCCCATCACACCTTTGGCTAGAGKTTACCAATCCTTCAACTCCAGTGTTTTTCAGAAGCATTTCACAGACACAGTTTAGAGCATGAGCAGCTCTAAAGACAGCTGAACAGATGAGGTTTCCCACCGACCCAGGAGCACTGCTCGCTTGCAGCGTTGCCGATGCACCTCAGCCTTTGGCCACCCCCAGCTGTGCTACCACAGCAGCCTTATCAAACCACACTGCAAGGCATCACGCTAGCTTACAGAAAGGCTACCAGAAAAAGAAAAAAAAAAAAAGAATTAAAGGGGAGCAATTCTGTGATCCTGTGAACTGTAAAAAAACTGCTACAAGGGTACAGAGGAAAGGGTGTGTATCTGTGTTTTCTTCTCACACGCATATGCATGCACATGCCAAAAATTTTGTACCACAAAAGCACAATTCGAAGGGGTAGTAATCAGTGAGGACAGAGGAGAAACCAACAGAAGCTGGAAACTCTTCCTCTGGTTTTGCTCATGAAGGATGCAAAGGATCCAAATCCTCTGCTTGCAGCACCACCACAAAAGTGACTTTCTAGCTGAGAGTACTTCATGAAGCAGTCTCTTCCTCCGTCCATACTCATATTTGCCAGCCATAATCTCATTGGATTAYGAGACGACCAACAGATGCTTTTTATTTTCGTTTTATTACCAAAAACCTCACTAAATCCTCTTTTGATTACTGCATTTGTTGCATCTTAAAGTCCTCCAGGAAGTAGCAGTTAGACTTTGTGTCAATTAACTTTCTCATAGCACCAAGTTTTGTTGTCAGGCCATACCACATGCTTGCTCTCCTCCACCCAGTGAGGTCTAAACTGCAGTGAGCTAATGATGATCTTCTCTAAAATGATTTGTTCCTTTAATAATCAGCAAACAACTTCTGGCAGCCAGCTGCTATGACAGATCCTCTTGGATCCCACAGCCATGTAACACGGCTGAGTAAACGTAGCACAACACAGCTATAGGTTCAAGAAACATGCTTCCTTGCTTGATGCATTCTTACACAGCTGCCCCGAACATGACCTAGAAGAGCATGGTTGCCACGGCACAAGTCAGAAAAATTAGTCAGAACTTGTGGCTCTCGCCATCATCTTCCAAATCCAGCCACACCAGTTGGAAGAGTGAGGGCTCTCAACCTAGTGCTTGAGGAAAAGGTTACCACCCATCAACTCCACCTGTAGAGCCATTTAGATGATGCTCCCTAGTCCACTTCTGTCAAAATCAGCCAGATGTGTAAAGACCTACAATTCAAACTGTTCAAACCAAGCCTGCTAATTCTGACCATGGGAACAGCTGACAGAGCTGCAGTCTGAGGAGGAGCTGCTCTTGTGAACACCTGCGGCTCAGCAGGACAAGAGCACAGTAACAATGAAAGTAGACTTTCTCCTCCATGTCCGAAGGAGAATTTTTCTGCCCATAAGCCAACGAGTGCTAGTCGTATCCTCTGCATTGTGCCTTTAAGCAGTAATGGAAGGGAATGATTGTAACAGCTATGAACTAAAGTGCAGGAAAGCTATGAATTGCGCRCACTTGCAAACAAGGTAACTAAGGTGCAGCACCTTGCCCAGGGCTGCAAGAGATGCCCATGAAGGAACTCACATCTGAATCCAGGGTCCTCAGTTAGACTGCAAACAGCCTGGTTGCTATGGAAACTATCCTTTCTAATGCAAGGGTTGGTCAACACAGGAAAAAAGTTATAGAGAAACAGGTAGATTCTGAATAATCCTGCATAGATTTAGTCCCACATCCCCCTCCAAATCCTACCAAGCCACCCAAAAGCTGCTTTCAGGTCAATTCTATTCTCTCTCCTCGTATTTCTTGCACCTAACCCCCTAACAGGGAAAAAAACTACTAGTGCCACAAAAAGTATGAGTAGTGGAATGGTAAGGCAGTGGTTAAAAATAAAACAAGCATACGTAATGGGAGAGAAAGTGTTCATCGCTGTGAGGCTGGAGAAGGTCATGAGGAACAGTGGCACATAACCAAAGAAATGATAAATGGATTTGGCATCTGCATTAACTTCTTCTCAGTAAAATCCCATGAAGACTTTTCTGGCTTTCCTTACCGTGTGTGCACAAATCCAAAACACACACGCTGCGTTGATTCAATCCACCACAGTACTTTTAAATGTCTGCTCTTGCCTGTGTCTGAGCTCACTCCTCCTTTTTCTTTTTCTCTTTTTTTTTCTTTTTTCTTTTTTTTGGCCTGCAAAGGTACAAATCTACCTTCCTCACAAGCAAAACTCTTCATGTGAAGCAACTGTTAASCCAGGAATGCTCCCAAGCAAATTCTCCTAGTGATCAGACAAGCAACAAGTACYGTGAAATTGCCAAAATGGAAAAAAAAAGAAAAAAGAAAAAAAAAAGAAAAAAAAGGGAAAAGTTTAGGGAGCTAGCACTGCAGATGTTCAGGCTGGCTTCTCTCTTTACACTTGAAATAGTTAATCAGCACAGTATTCTGAATAAGTGCAGGGCTCCTCCAATTCCCAATTGAATGATTTGATATTTTAAATTAAAGTCTGTAACTATAAACATATAAAGATTCTGAAAAATAATCTTATCCCAGGCAAAAAGAAAACCCTAAATCATCAACTTTGGCAGATGAAAGGTTCTGCTAAAAATAATTGTGGCATTTCTGGTTTTGCAAAAAAAACAGTGTTTTCGAACAGCATGAAAGCTGAAGTATCTCAGTGTCCTCTTCTTGGGCTTGAAGACGGACAGCAGGATTCTCTTGTTGCTCCTTGCAACCAAGAACAGCAAAATAAAATTAATAAATACTGGCAATTTAACTGCTTCATGATGAGTTTAGCAATGGCACTAATGAAAAAGCCAAGCCTCGCGCCAATTCCCGGCTGCGGCTCTTTGGAAGAGCTATAAGGAACTGCTGAGCAATGTTAGAGGAGGAGGCCGGCTAGGGAGAAAGGCTGAAAAAGGCTGAGGAGCAGGGCAGAGCGGCAGAGACTTTCTGAAGTCTCAGGGAAAATAAGATAGTAAACTTAAACCCTTAAAGCTGTTAGGAGAGTGTAGTGACAGGAGAAATGATAACTTTCCCCTCCTAGTACTTGGAATAGTTGAACGAACAATAAACCTTCTAGGCATCTACTAGCAAGACAAAGTGCATAGCAAACTGGAAGAATTTAGTCCCCCAAACCTGGCCCAAGAACGACGACACAGCAGAAACCCCGTTTCACATCAGGGTCCCAGCCGCTGGCTTTGCTCCTTACTTTCCATTTGCTCTGTCTTCTCTCAAAAGTGTTGTCAAACCTTTAAGTTGCCAAAACCTGGGAACTTCCAAAATGCAACTTAGAAGCTTGGCAATAAATAGGGGAAAGGTTTCCGCAGCACAACAGCTAAGCAAAATTATATTTTGGGAAAAATAATAATAATTAAAAAAAAGTAGCTCCAGAAAGATGAGCAAAAAATGAAATCTCTTAGCTTGACAGTTGAAGCTGGACACTCTGAATACTGCAAGAGCAAAGAACTTTTCTAAAGAATTGTTCTGTGGGTCAGACAAAGGAAAACTGCAGGGGTCATTTTTAATAAGAAATATTTGGTAGCAAAATATAAAAAAAGGAAGGACAAACACCTAATTGTCTTATTTTAGCAGATGAACAGCCAGTGTATTTTTAGAGAAGATGAAGACCCAGGCTCTATCTTTACTATCTAGATGTTTTTTAATAGGCTTTTTCCAGATTGGCTGATGCCTTAATCAGCAGCAGTTTSCAGCAGTATAGGAAGTTGCTGTTACACATGGATGTAGACTAATGAATATTCTGAAACCTCACGCCACAGTAATGTCAAATATGTCTATCTATGTTTTTGGTGAATAATATGAAGAAAGAATATAAACTGTAAACTGTGATGCATATGTTTAATAAAAGAAAGAAATAAACACTGCAGGGTTTCCTCTTCATGTTAACACCTTTTTTTTTTTTTTTTTAGAAAAATATTGCATCCTGCAAAATGAAGAAAACTGGTAATAAGGTGAACAGCCACACATTCTGGAGGAGAGTACAAAATGGACATTTTAAAACAGCAGACTTTATATATACACAGACCTCATATATTTATGCTGTAATTTGAAAATGCTAGAAGTCGATGGGTTACACAAGCTTCTGCTATGAAATTGAAACTAGAAGGGATCTACACAGTTCTCTCTAAATTAAGATGAATCCAAGGGATCAAATATCTTTTAATAAATGGTAATTTTTAAAAACCTTCTTTTCAATGAGGTTGTTGCACAGAGACTTCCTTTCGCGATCAGCTTTATATTCTTGATTGAATAACTCRCTTTGATTTTTTTAATGATCAAAACCATACTCACAAAGGTCTCCCATGTTCAGGCACCAATCTTGAAGACATCAGTCTTCAGTACCACTATCAAAGTTGTCAKCATGAATGATTTCTATGCACCACATGACTGGTGGGCTTTCTAAACAGGGCTAAATCAAGCTTATTCATTGAGCATGTCCTTGCTCAGTGGCATATGTGCCTCTGTTTACAGGTAGGCACCGTGCACTATTCTGCTTTCCTAAAATGTCCATTCAAAGGAGCTGTTGCTCCGGTGATAGCCTCCTTGGATCCTGTGTCTGCCCAGTTCCTTCCCTCTGCTCTCCCTTGGGGAATACGCCCCGGTGTTGCCCCTTTACGTACGGGGAGCTGAGCAGAGCTCCCTCCTGCTTAGCACGCCCCATTCTTTATATGTTCTTTCTTTCTGCAGAAGGCTGTCACACTTTGGTTCAAATCCATGCTTCATGGCTCCTGCTGGAAAGCGTAGGGTCCAAATGAAGGGTGTAATGCAACTAGTAGTGTTAGCAGCTGCTTCCTATCACGTGCTTGCCAACAGACACAGGCAAGAAAGCCAAGAATGTGTGTGCATATAGGCGCAACCATATGTTATTGCTCTCTCCTTGCTGTTGTCTTCCCTGGCCAGCTGGGTCAGAAGTCAGTGGCACGGCTGCCAGCAGGTTTTACAAGGTGTACGCCAGGATCAGAAGCTTGRGATCAAGGGATCCGTAACAGAGAGTAGTTCCTGGATCGTACCAAGTTTTGAAGTGCTTTTCCTAGAGACAAGGCACAATGGTGTTCAATAGCATCTTGTCTCTTCAAGAGATGGGATCTCTCAACGCCTGAATCTGCGGGCATGTTCAGCCTCTCATTTGAGAAAGCAAAATATTATCTGGTACAGCCCTCTTGAGAGACTGCCAACAAACAGTTGCTAATTTATGAACTACTAATTCATAAATATAAAGCTTTGGGGAAGTCTCCTTGTTAAAAATGCAGCACATGGACTTTCTGAAAACAAAGCTATATGGAGTGAGGGAGACATGTGATATACAGTTTTTCTCCCCGTAGTCTCAAGCATATAGTGCATAGTTTTTAATTTTTTTTTCCTGAATGAAGATTCAGTTGCACCACCCAGCTGCCAGCCCTGTCAGCCTTAGGACTTCTGCGGCACTTAGTGAACTTTAATCCTCCCCCAACCTATTCATCTGCATCAGAATGAACATCAAAGCCCCCCCCGAAGTGTTTGGGGAGAGAAAGTTACATTTACTGCATATTAAATGTGAACTGGATACACCTCAGTGCACTTTTGCTTTTACATACAAGTCAGAAGATTGAATCACACTGGAACAGTACTGACCTACTCGGGTTTTGCTCAGGTTATTGAGGCTGCTTAGCTATACCTTTTAAGACAGACTTGGAGTCTGGCATAGAAAGCTGTAGAGGAGYCTCAATTCTGAAAATCTCATTAGGCATCTACTTATAATCTCACCCCTCAGCCTCAACATACACATATTTGATCCTCCATTTCCAGATGTATGTTCTGCAAAGAAGATGCTGTTGGGAAAGATCTGTTCCATCYTTTATGATATGATGAAAATAACTACATTAAATATGGCGAGGTCCTGAGAAACTCCAGCACTGAGAGAGAGAGTAGAGGACAATACACACTAAGAAAGGCTTCTTTCAGCTTCTGGTACATAGGAAAGTACCTAGGATTAGGTATGCAATAAAACTAGGTTCAGAGAAAACTGGGCATTTTCCAGAGATTAAACTGCATTCAGAATTAACTGCATGTCGGTGTGAATGAATCTTCTGCATCCAGTCCCATTGTCAACAGCTGACTAAACCATTAAGGATGGAGGGAAAGATGAGAGAAAGCAGGAAGCAGGATTTTCTCCACATCTGCCAGGCTCTTCCATAAAACCCTGTAAGATTGAAAACTTCACTTCCAAGAAATGAGTTCGCTATACTCTGCCTTAAGAACGTACTTTTAAAGCAAATGCTAGTTTAGCAGCAGTAGCTTCTGCCTTGGCAAATCTAGGCGTCATAAAGCCAAGGGAAGAAGAAGAAAAATCTTGATTCCTGACATGGCAGCTTAAGAGAGCAGATCAGGATGCCGAACYACACATTTCTGTTTTCATGCTAAAAGCAAACAAATCACATTGCACACTGACTCCTTAAACACTTAGGACAAATTATAAGCACTGCTAGATCATTGCTGGCACAACCCCCCAGCTTTTAATAGTCCGTTTATTTAAAACCTGCACACTAGATTTGAGCCTTCTGCACATTTAGCTCTAGTATGCCAAGTTTCAACCCAAAGTGACTCTTACTACCAGACTATAAACCCCAGAAAATAGGGCTAAGGGTTCACTATGAACATGGTGACAGACTCCTAATTATAGTGGTGCTATCAAGCATGATAAAGGCTGGTTGGTTTTATTTTAGTCTCATCCAAAGACTTGTTGGATGCTAGATTAGCTCATCTTTTCACTCCTGTTGAATTGCCATATGTTTCTTTTTCTCCTTTATGTAGTATTTAGCATGAGCTGTTTGTCAGCATTTAGAAAAAGGAAATATGTCTGTAGAAACTTCATTTCTAGTTCTTTCCCTGCAAAGTTTCTTATTTTACTGGATAAAGCCTCAGATACTACATCTTTATGTCTAAAGTAAAATGGCTGAGAAAACACTTCAATTAAAATATGGCATAAGGACACTCTTATACAGTCCTTATCACAATACCATGGCATAACATTTCAGCTGACTTCAAAAAAACCAAATACCTCAGTAAAAAGCTATTTCTTTCTCCCTCCCCTTCCACAGCAATTCTGTCAGATTTCATATCCATTTCAAATATCTGTAGGTAATTAGGAGCAGAATGTAACATTTTACTAGCAGATTTGATTATTTATTCATTAGCTTCATCCACCAACAGTGTTGCAAAGATTCAAGTTGCACAAAAACAAATCACAGGAATAAACATTACATTGATGCAAATGCCTATAAAAAAAAAACTCCTCCTTGGCAGCTATAAAACCACTGAATTTCACAACCTTATCTAAAAGCCTGCACCACAGCAGAAAGGAGTTAATCTCTAATTCCAGAAATCAAACAGCTGTGAAGAACTAAGTAGCACCTATATGCAGGCAAAACTGGAAACCAGTTTGCAAGGTATAYGCTGGACAGAAAAGAAAGCCCCAGACACTTATTATTTGATCTCACAGCTATTTGCTGCTTGGCAAAGAGCTGAAGCAATGCAACAGCCTTGCACAGGTAGGCTGGAGCAGGAGCGGGTTATTTCAGCAGCTCTATAAAAYATGCTCAGGAGAGAGTGCAGAACTTGGCAAGGAACAAGAGTTTTGTCACCTCGTGCAGATGAATCAGCTTAGGACACTCAGCACATCTCCCCACTGCCCTTCCTCACCCGCCTCAGCTTCCTCCTCAGCGAGAGCCCTTCCGCAATGCCAAGTAAGCTATTTTTCCACAGATGGCTACTGCAAATGCCCCACCCTCCCAACATGGACTCATCTTCAGATGGAAGGAAATACAGCTGATTTCAGAGAAGAGAAAAAGAAGGGTCCTTGGAAGGCCCCCAAACCGGATGAAGAGGCCAGATAATGAGAACTAATAGACCACTTCGGGGAAAAAAGGAAGGTCACCTGTCACAGCTGCTATTCAGCACTGCTAAGTGGTTTTATTGATGGGTCATTAAAGGAATCCCATCCACCTCCAGTCTGAAATGGTTCTACAAWGTAGATAATAGGGGAAAAAAAGCTGGAAAAATCTTGAGTTTTTTTTTAACTATATGTGTTTAGCAGCTTTTAAAGTTTGTTCTCTGCTATTTTTCTCCAAAATTTCTTCCATCTGTATGGGCCTTTCATACAGCCAGGGAAAGCAGAAGAAACGTTCCTTGTTAAAAAAGTGTGATTGTGCAAAAATAGAAAATTGTCTTGTTTTTGAAGTGTCTTAATCTAACATCAGCAGGCACTGAGACGTGAGGAAGGGTATGAGTTTTAATGAAATTTCCCTGTTTCCTGGACTTCAAATGTTTTTTTTTTTAATCTAAGCGCAGTCGTCCTGCACCCATGCCTTACCTCTACCTGTAGGCTAGTGTGTGTGGACTGAACTCCACGTTAATCCTCTTTGCCTGGAAATATGTAATACAGTTGATTTCATGATTCTCTGACACCAATCCCTTTGGTGTAGGCTTACAGAAGCTCTATTATTTGTAGTTGTAGATATGTAGTAGACAAAGACTAATGCAGCTTGTGCACCAACCCACGGCTGTTGAGTCTTAAAATTTTGGGAGCTCTGCAGGACAAGGTATGAGGTGAAGGTCTGCGCCTGTAATTCTCATGCAAGGAGGCAAATACAAAACTGAAAGCGGCTCCCTCGGGCACTACTGCATTCTGCCCCAGTCGCATGGCTCAGCTCTCCCTTCCGATCTCCCTTAGCTCCGACCGATCTCCCTCAGCTCTGACCGTGGGGCGCCGGGCGCCCGACCGCCCCCGGGGCTCCGCGGGAACCGGCATCGCGGCAGCGCTGGGGCGGCTCCCCCGGCCGCCCGCTGCTGCGGGCCCGCAGGCACCCAGCTCCTCCGGGAACTTAGCCGGTCAGAATTAAAGACCGCTTCGCTGGAGCTAACTGAAATTTTTGAGGACTTGCATTTCAGCCTATTTTGGTCAATATTCATAGAAAGAGCACAAGCATCTCCGACAATGGCCACCTTCTTTTTGCCAAATCCTGCCTCCGAGCTGTGAAAAGGGAAAGGTCACCTAAATTTAACAGGAATAACAAGGTATTTTCCCAGTCCTCATCCTGCAAAAACAGCTGAACTGCTCTGGCTAGAGGCTGACGTTTCTTTTTAAGCAACAACAATAAAGGAACGTTCAGCAAGAGGCAGACACCGAGTTAAAGAAATCTCAGTGCAAGCTGTTAAAATTTGGCAAACCTAAAAGTGGCTGGGAATAGAGTCTTACAATGGGAAGTGTCAAGCAACCTTGGTAATAGGCAGCATTACCAGTCTGCTCTATAATTCTAAATTATGTTTTATTACAGTGTTAAATATGCCTGAGCTCCGTTTACCAGTTCCACCATTGCCAGCCCAAGAGCAGCTGCTGGCTGATGGCAAATTAACAAGTTGTAGTTTTCCTAGCGTAGACAAGAGCTTAGTTGTTTCTGGCTTTCAGCAGTCAGAGCAGGTTCATCTCAGTGGTTTTTACAGAACTGAGTGTTGGCACATAGCCATTAACACATTTCTCAGGTGGCTCCCTGTAGTAATGAGGCGACTTGAACATACTAGAAGTAAGTTAAAATTAGATTTTTGCAGAAGCTAGGGTGCATGCAGTTATCGGGTGATTTTTAAATAAGTATCACAACATGCACGCATTCCAGACTGTTATTGTAGCAAGGTCCTCCCCAAAAATGTAATCTGAAGTTGACACTCAGGAAGCCCAGGAGAACCTACTTTTCCTTCAAGAGAACCAATGCACAGTACTGGGCCAAACCTTAAACATCATCAGTCTTTTTCCTGGGAAAGATGAGCCATATGATTTCACAGCCTAAAAGACTGTTCAGCATTTTGCAAGAATTGAGGAGTTTCACCTAGTCTCCAAAAAGCTCTTCAGACAAATCATCAAAAGAGGCAAAGCATTTGGCAAAAGGATGCCAAATTTACACGGTATCAAGTAACCTTTCAGCACCTAGTATCAGTCCTTTGGAAAGAAAGTCAGACAGTTCTAGGATAGTGCAAAACACTTAAAGGCTATTAAAACCACAGTTCACACCATGCCCAAAGAAAGGGGAGGAGGACACCTTGCACAGGCTGCACCCTGGGGAAGCCAGATTTTGGCCATCAACTTTGGAAGTAAACAACCACCTTGGCTCTGCCAGGGACCAGCTGCCCACACCCAGTGGTACACAGGATAAAGCTTCAAATGAAAAAGGATCAGGAAAGCATAAAATAAAAGCAGCTGTCTGTCAGCGGTGGCAGTTGGGCACCCAGTGGTGCCTCTCCTGGCAAAGCCACAGCAGGGAGTTGAGGCAGCTGCTGGCACAGCATCAGACTGACATGAGCACGGGCAGTAGCAGAAATACAAGAAATTGATTTACTGTCCCTTTGAACTAGATGTATAAGGGGAATAGGAAGCCCGAGGCGAATCCCACGGTATGTGGATAGCAAGCTCTTGCAAGCAGGAGCTTTCTCTATTTCGCCTGTSACCGGGTCTCCTGGGTGCTGGCGCAATGCACAGCAGTAGTTAAGCAACACCCTCCAAGGGCTCCATACAAAAGGGAGCTGACACTCTTTGCTTCCTCTTAGCTGTGATTAGGTTGCCTTGAAGAGGCATATTGGAGAGCTTTGTGTCTCCAAAAGGCTCTGCCAGAACTTCACTGCTACGCTCCCTTCTCCCTTTGAATCCCCAGTTACCTCCTCACCCCAGGGAGGTGGGCGAGGAACCCCAGTTACCTCCACACTTTATTCTCCTCTCCACAAACCAAACTTCAGGATCAAGGCTGAGGCAGGGTTAAGATGTGGGCCTGGTTCACACCAGATCTAGAGTCTGCTATTAGCTCTGACACCCAAGCTCTCTCTACGAACCTGGGCTAGGCTGTGTCGTTCAACCTCCTGTTTCCACATCTCTAAAGTGCAAATAACACTTCTGTCTGTCACAGAATTACAAGGATAATTTTTATAATGCTCAAAGTGCTCATATATAATAATAAAGTATCTAGGGAGAGAGTTTTCAAGTATTGTTTAAAAGCAATTTTGAACTGCATTAACTACAGGGTAATGCACTACAGGAAACAATATTGCTTAGCCTTTGGCCCTGGAGATATCAGGAGGTGCATCATGAAATGACCAGGTAGCTGGGGAAGAAATCACTACACACACACGTGTGCAGCGCCTCGAAGTGGCTCCTTTTTTTGCCTGTACGTGCACCAGCTGAGATGCAAAACGGGCACTGGACTTTTTTCAGAGAGATTTAATAATCTTTTGATCTAGAGAACAGAGGGCAGCAGCTTCAGAGGCTGCGTGTACTCAGCCTCTTCTGATGATCAAGTCCCTTTGAGGTATCTCAGAGAGGACACGCTCAAAACACCTCAAGTCTCGGTCTGTTTGGCTAATCCGCGCTTCTGAAGCCTTGCCTACACTTGGGGAGAATACAAACTTTTCTTCATCATCTGTCACAACCTTTCAGCTTCATTCACCTTCTCCCCCACTGCAGAAGCAAAACTTCACTTCTCTAATTTCTGTACTCSTTCCCCAAAGCAGGTTCCTCTTCAGGCCAGTTTTATGCACCACCTGCACTGAAGGACCAGCTGAATGTCCTCGCTGCTTCTGAGACACCTCCAGCTCCCTCGCTGGTACCCTGTTGCCAGTGAACAGTGTGGCCTGAAAAGCATCAGGCCATACCAAACAGGTGAGATTTTTAATTCAGAGACAGTCAGAGCCAAGCTGAGAAACTGCCGAACTTTCGAAATAATCCAATATGGAAGAGCRCTAAGAAAGGGAGAAACGAATTGCTTTCTAGCAGGAGGTAACGGAGACTGAGAAATGTATCTACACAGCACTGGCTATAAAACCAGTTTCTTTTTCCCGCATTAGGGAAGCATTAGACAGAAGCATTAKAAAATTAACTAAGAGTTGTGCTGTTTGATTTTTAGAAGTAGACCCTCCAAGCTAATAGGTTCACTGGATTATTTCTTATCAGGGATAGAGATCTCACAGGCTGGATTTTTTTTCCCGGTTCCAGGTGAAGTTTTTCCATTTCCAATGGCTGATGTTTACCATTTATTTCTTTTGCAATTCTCACCCTCTACCCTTTAACAAGAACTTTAGAAAATAATCTTGCTAGAAAAACAACCTTATGGGGCAGGGTAGCAARGAGTTTGAAGTCTTTTTAAAGGCTCCAGCAGATTTTAAGTGCTGTAACAGAGGGAGTAGTTACTGCGTTTTAGGGCAGCAAACCTGGATTTTAAATAATAGAAGTCTAAAGATTTTGGCATTTTAAAGAAAAATAAGAATCCGTGGCCATACAAACACTTATGGCAATAGAACCAGAAGATACTGAACTGAGGTGCAGGGCTTAGGATGAACAGCAGAGAGGTGCTTAGAGGAAAACTTACTAAACACAGTTGTACCTCAGGGTGGTCTGACTTCTACCTATTTTCCTATAGTACCAATATGTACTTGGCAGAACAATCATTTTAAAAATATCTTGCAGCAGTTCAATACAAAAATATTCCTGGTAACTATGTCAGCCAAAGTTAAAAATAGAAGATAACCATTAGCCACATGAACGTTCTCCAAAAAGCTGGACAACTGATTGCAGGAAGTTTCTGAGAAGAGAAGACAACAGTAATAAAATCCAACAGCTCCTGATGCTAAAACCGTTGAGGCAGTATTTCTTGCTTATGCAACCTTTTCTCCTATGATATATGTAAAATACAGAGACATAGCTCTCTCTCTCTCTCTCTATATATATATATATATATATGTACACACACACACCTCAGTCTCTCGATACTAATGAAGCGGTTTCCCTGTAAATTAGTGTTTACTTCAAAGCAGTGCTCTCCTCACTTCAGAGGCTCCTTGCTCAAGTGGGAAGTGCAAGAGAAAATTATTGTTTTAAAACAAGCAGGAGAAATTACTAGTCTGTGCCAAAACAGTTCTCCCAGTAAAAATGGTACAAAGCAAATTGAGGAGGCTCTTCTTTACACGGTAACCATCACGGATATCTTAAAAATACTCATGCTGCTATGGCGTGACTTCTCTTTGAAATGTAGGATGATCTGGGGGTCAGGGTGGGACAGAGGACGACATAGCCCAGTCCTCTCACTGTTTTAAGGCACTAAGGGACTAACTACAGCTGCGTGAAGAACCCGGAGACTGAGCAAGGGAGTGAAAYGAAGCGCTGCCACAACCCCCGACGGAGCAGACCAGGAGAGTCGGGGCAGGTTTGTCGGCTGCTAACAGAAAGGAGCAGCGGCAGCAGGAGCGGCAGCTCCCGCGCCTCCTCCGCGCCGCCGCCGCCTCCCGGCTCCCCCCGGCCCGCGGCAGCCCCAGCCTCAGCCCCCTCTGCCCCGGCCAGGGCTCCCCCCGTGCTCTCGTGAGTATGGTGGAGCAGGGAACGGGCWGTGGCAGAGCCTGCACCGGCTTAACACACCACAAGCATTTCATGCAACAGCCACCTTTCTGATACTGTTGGAAAAATCATTTAAAAATGTATATATATATGTATACGCGTACATATACATATACATTTACGTACACATATACGGCTAGCTTCATTTCCTCAGCTAACTTCCAACTCCATTTCTCCATCCTCCCCAGCACACACATCTTTAAATGAAATAAAGAGCCACTAGCAGTGGAAGAATATTAACAATCAATCAGAATAGGAAGCAGAAAGAGCAAAATTGATATGCCAGGAGAAAATATCACAGAGCCAGCTGAAATGGCACCACTACTGAGCTTTCTTAATGGCTGGCTGAAATCYGTACCAAGATAAAAGGCACCCAGCAAGACTGAAGTGATGCTGAAAGCAGGAGGGAAGCGCTTCAAAGAACTCGCTTTACAAATATCCCTCAGTATTGTAGGATATTACCCTCAGATTAAGGTAAAAATCAAAGTACATCTCGAGATTAGACTACACTTGAACTAGATGTGCCAATAACAACAGCAGCAAAATACACTACGCTGACCATGACATTGTTATGGGCTCATCAGTCACCATTCAGGAAAAAAAAAGAAAAAAAAAAGGAGAAAACACTCCCAAAAGCTGCTGTTAGCGCAGTGGGGGCTGCTGGGCACCYCAGTCAGCGGCTCTGACTTCTGCCGCAAAAACCTGATGCTTTCGAATATGCCAAGACTGAGACTCCCTCACTTTCTCACCCTCCAGTAGCAGTATTTTKCCTGAACTTTGAAACTCAGCAGGTAACCCTTTCTCAGCAAGTTACGGAAGATGTTAAACAGCAATTGTTAAAATGTTTAAGATCTGTTAGACAGACTCATTTGCTCCCACCAGCTTTAGAAGAACAGGCCAACAAGCTGCTGAGACTGAAGACTAGTTAAATACTAAATTTTAAGGAAATTTTAAGGGATCAATGAATGAAGGGCACTAGTATTTCAGCACTATTTAGGCAGTGTGAATGAGGTAATTGTGGCAACTACAGATCAATCATTTAATTCTTGATCCCAAGMGAAAGAACCTGAATGTTGGTAGTAGAACAYACAGAATTAACATACAGAATCCTTAGTAAAWCAGGCAATATAATTTCATGAAAAACAGAGCTATAATCTCACTTAGAAAATATCCTTA
Organism: Rhea americana; assembly: GCF_003343005.1. Classification (NCBI taxonomy): domain Eukaryota; kingdom Metazoa; phylum Chordata; class Aves; order Rheiformes; family Rheidae; genus Rhea; species Rhea americana. Next base: position 471,201 of record NW_028186431.1, read on the forward strand.
GCTTGATACGTYATATTAATAAGAGTCTATTGTGTTATGTGTCCTTCAGTAAAACCAATMAACTATAACTAAACAGTTCTGTTTAAAAACAGGTACTAGTCAAATCAAAAAAGCTTATTAAATATCCAGCATTCTTGACCATTGACATTCAATCCTGAATCTATCAAAATCAGGTCTTCCAGTCTTCATGGGAATCAAGACACGAAGCACAAGTCTTTCAGGAATTTGAAAACTGTATTAAGAAATATCAGTGCTGGTATAAATCCACCATTCCATCCATTTTCATGTGACCCACAAAAAAAGCACAAGTCAAGTTCAAAAGTGTGATGTGGATCAGACAGTAAAATAGGCTGATATGAACAGCAGCATTATTACTGTAACCAAACAAGATTGCAGAAAAAAACGGAACCAAAATTTAGGTCACACCATTAGAATGCACTTTGGAAGACAGCAATTTAAAAGAACATTAGGGTCACAGYGGTTTGCCCGCCAGCACAATCACTCCATAGAGCGGATAGAGAACAAATGTGATATTCTAATGCATAAAGCATCGAAGCACCATGTTTAAACTGTGAGAAGCAATTATGTCGTTTAGCAACGGTCTTTCGAGAACATATCTGTTCCTGACATCAACTGCTTGCATCTAATGTCATTAAATGGCTAAGAGCTCAGATGAAAGCAAYAGGCTGTATTTAAGAACTAGACTTACAGATACTATAGACAATCCATTTAATTTATCCAAGAGAATGTGGAGAGACAATGATTGCTGTCTCTAAGTGTCTGCTTACAGGTGATAGTTTTGTTTTGTTTTAAACTTGAAGTTTCTCAGGTCCAGGATGGGCCTTCTAGTCAGAAATAAACGTCAGGCTAGGAACTATTCAGGTAATCATCAGACCTAGGGATCTCCCTTTCTGCCTTGTCTAAGCTGGAACAGAATTTCAAAGTTCAGTCTTTCATTTCCCAAATAAGAAACTAAAGCACCAGCTCCCTTGCTCTCTCCTACCTTTTAAAGCTGTTTCAGTTCACATAAAGAAATGCCAAAAAAGGGAAAGAAATAGAAAAGATGGACTAACATGGTAGCCTCGTGTTCAAGGTAATCAGCGAGGATCTGTGACTTTCTACCCAGCTCAGGCTGGGAAAGTATTGTTTGAATTCCGGTCCCCCCAAAATCTCAGAGATGAAAGCCTTAGAATGAAAACCCACTGGCTATTACAGAATCACACAGAAYGGTTGACGATGGAAGGGACCTCTGGAGATCATCTTGTCAAAACCCCTGCTTGAGCAGGGACACCTAAAGCACATTGCACTGGAATCAGTCTTTTTAATAGGAAAAAAAACACAAAGAACAAAACAAAACAAATAAACAACCCCCCCCCCCACCAAAATAATGTCTTGGGCTTTACCTCCATGTGAAATGAGTGCTTTGATAATTTGGAATTAATCACTACAGGCTGATTTAGGGTTTTTGTTTTTTTTTCTCAGTCAGCCTCTCACTTTCAGTCAGGGCTCAACTGCTTGTGCAGGCCCTCTTCTGCCCTTCAAAGCAATGAATGCTGGAGCTCATTCCCACTGAGACTCGACCATATGCTTTTTCAGAAGTGGACCAAGAACTCTATCCCTTGGATGATCTTTGCTGCTCTTGCCCTTCTTTCCCAGGAAGGGGGAGATTCCTCTCAGAATTTATTCATATTGAAGATCAAAGAGAAGAAGAGAAAATGCTACTTTAACTCAGGAATAATTGTGAAGTATTCAGAAATCATTAGACAAATACAGTAGAGACTAAGGGATATACTGCAACTAACTTTACAGAAACCATGTCTTTGCTTTTTGAGCTTGATCACTACTGGAATATGGCACAGAATTTTTAATTATAATGCTACTATGAAGTGGTAATGAGCATTAGCTGATGACTCAGAATAATAATTACTAGGTGGTGCTATCATGAAGGTACAATTTTAGAAGCCATGCAGGTGTTGCTATCCTGAGTGATTCAAAAATTATAAGCAGCCAATCCTCGAGCTAATTGCACATGGAAGCTATGCACATCTGAAATGCCTTTTTAAAATGTCCAAAAGGGGCACATAAGGAGGTTTTACCGCAATGCTGCTAAGCTGTCAGTGTCCAGGAATAGTTCCCATAGTACAAGAGCTGGCTTTTCCATGATGTGTCAAGTATCCGTCTATTAAAAACGTAGTTGTTTTTTCTTTGAGAAGGAAATATTTCAGGTTTGCTTCCATCTAAACCATCAACAGCCCCCATTTCAGAGTGTCAATCATTTTATATCATTGATAGCAGCAGCAATAAATACATACTTTCAACTACAGCATAAAGGGTTTTTTATTACAGGGGCTGGACATCATTTTTCTTTTTTTAACGATGATAAGGGAGCATGTGTTTGAAAACCACAACAAATTCTGGAAAACTGTGCTAAACATTCCTGTAATACTGAGTTTTGGTAACTTCTTGGAAAACACCTTTCATAAAAAGCCCATCTTTCTTTCTGGATCATTCACCAAGTCACCCCACTGCACCACAAACTGAATCAAGAGGAGGTTTCAATGCCTCAATTTCTAATGAAAAAATAGCTGACTGGAGAGATATATATCCCATTTGTACTACAGAGTATTTCAACATTAGATTGTTTGTGACAGCAATTCAACAGTAGTGACTCTCCCAACTCTGTCATCCCCTGGGTGTTTCAGTAGTTCTTTTCAATCAGTCTCGAAATAGCTGTACAATGGATTTACACAGGTTTTGCTATGGGAATGACAGACTGCAGATAAGCTCTTGAAAAAAATTTTTTTTTGCTTATCATCTCTCACATCTTCCCCCACATCGCTGCTATTTAAACTATTAAATTAAAAGTTTGGGTGATAGGATGTTCTTAATTTCTTTCTTAATTAACTGAATGATGTACAAATAGGCAGAACGAGACTGAGTTAGAAGTCCTTCACCTACAATATGGAGGTKTTTTTTCGTTTTTTTAAGGGATTTGATGAGAGTTAGAGATACAGACGAGAAACAACAAAACCCCAGGCATGTTGGGCCGTCGCTCAGACCCGGGGCACGCTGTGGAATTTTGCATTTCACCGCAGGCATGCATATTGTGACTAATGCATTCACACCCTGCAGCCTTGGATCATGTTTACTGAATGGCTGCATCATTTTTAAAGCATCTGTTGGTAATTTAGAAATCAAAACCTAGAAACAACACAGGCACAGGCTTTTGAGGTCTACTAAGCAGAAAGGCAGTGATGCAGTCAAAGGTAAAAATAGAAAAAGGAAGTTCTCCACTTTTAAATTGGAGTGTAGAGCTTACCCAATCATTTACTACCTTACCTGGAACACCAAAAAGATGAATTATCCCACTGTTTAATTTAGCATTATATGAATACAGAAGAGATATTTGCATCAGTAGATAGACTGGCTTCATTGCTTTAGAGCTACTCTCATACAGAGGTGCTGTACCAACATAAGGCCTTTAATAAGGCCAATTACCCTATTTATTATCACTGCAAGTGATCTCCACATTCAGACATATGATTAAGGTATCGCATGTCAGATGAGCTGCCCTAATGGATGACGTATGCACAGTTAGCCTGCCCAGCTGCAAGAGACAACTTCTTTCAGCTCCCTTACATCCACACTGATTTAAGAGATACTCGGTGAGTTAGGGAGGCTCAGCTGACACGTGCCACTGAACTCATGTCTCAGTGCTCAGCACAGAAGTCCTCAGCACAGACCTACAGAACTATTATTGCATGCAGTCTAAAGACAGCAACTTTTAAAGAAATTAATCACATTCTGTTCTCTCAGGTACCAGCAGAAAGTACTAAAGGGCACTAAATGTAGGATGTAATTCAGAACATGTAACTACGTTAAAGACACTAAAATGTTATTCTGCAACAATGTTCGTCCATTATTCCAGCAGGATTTGTTTCCCTTCCTTCAAGCCCTTGAAGCCCTGCTCAGACAGCGCTACCTTGGTTAGGAACACGGAAGCAGAAGAAGAGGATGACACTACTGAACACAGACGTTAGCCTGCAGTCCCTCTTCACACACATCACACTCATTCATCCCACACCACACAAGGTAAAAGCCCCTTCAAAAGCCAGTCCAGCACTTCAGTCCCTACCCACTGCCCCCGCGCTAAGTTACTTTGCATTAAGGCCTGAGATGCACCTACCTTGATGCATAGGGTATTTTATTGTTTATATGCCTGGGAACAATCTTAAGACAGACCAAACATCTTCTAGCCCAATACTTATTCTGCAAAAATGGAATTCATCTCACTTTTTGCTGAACAGTCTGAACTAGTCACTAGATTATTTCTGTTTTCAAGGAGAGATAGCCCTCCCGTGGGCAATTCAACTCCCCTACTCTAGATAYGGATCTCAGGATAGATGAATCACTGGCTAAAGAGTCACTCTCTCCTTCCGTGCTAACTGCAAAGGTAGCCTTAAATAACTCCAGAGAGCTAAAGGCTAAGTGTCGGTGTTGAAGACAGGACAGATGAACCACATTTTAACACTGGCCAGCAGCAGCCACTAAAGATAATCCATGACTCTTCTCAAATACCTGCCAGAAAAATGAGTTTCAGAACATTCTAAATTTGAAGTTGCATCATGGTATTGCTGGCACCCAAAGGCTTCCTGCAGCAATTTCATGATTTATTTTTTTCTGTAACAGGAGAAGGGGCAGAAGAGGAAGTTGGACTTATTTTTTTATTTAAACCTGCTGTCTGATACTTTTATTGTTCCTATTCTGTCCTTCTTAATGCCGTTCTTGATTTCACTTTGTCATATTTTCTTCCATTTTTCCCCCGCAACTGAAAAAGTATATATCATTTAGTCTTTCTTCACAGGAAAGTTGTTTCATTCTTTTCCACCATGTAATGTCTTGTCTTCCCTATTCCAGCTTTTGTTTTGAGGTGGGATGGCCAGAACTGACCACAGTATCTCAGATGCAAGGGTTTATAGATATATAGCATTATAGGGATTTTCTTTAGTTTTGTTCTCTACTCCTTTCCTAGGGTGCTATTTACTTTACTGATTACCACTGAGCATTGAGTTGGCATTTACAAAAAGTCATTCACTATATACCAAGAGTGTATTTTACCCCTTCTGTGAGAACAGGGTTATTTCCCTTCCCCTTTCCCATCTACRCATTATTTTGCATTTATTGACATTGAATTTTGTTTGCCAGTATTTCCAGCTCAGTGTTGAACAATCCTCCACAAGTCTTTTCAGGTAGCTCTGGGTTAGATTACTGTAAATAATTTTGGTATCCTCTGCAAGATCCATCATCTATCCATAATCAGATTGCTGATGAACATGTTGAACAACTCAGACAGCAGTACAGATCCTTAAAAGATCAGATTCATCCCAACAATAGCTCTTATAGAACAGGGAAGTTAATCACATATTCCAGTTCTTTGTTTCCTGTTTTTAATAACTTCCTAATTTATGAGAAGACCTATTCTTTTATTCCTTAATAGCTTTGTGATTTTAACAGATTTATTTAAGATACAGCCTGTACTTCTATTTTCAAAGAGTTTTTGACAAAGTATCAGGTAGATCTGCTATGTCCATATAGTAGCTTCCTTAAGGAACTCCAAGAGAGTTACAAAAATCAAATTCCCTTTATAGAAGACATGTTGTCTCCTCCTTGGCACATCATATTTCTCGATTTTCTACTAGTTATTATGCTGAAAACTGCTATTATGTTTTCTATCAAATTACCTAGCACAGAAGTCAGATTTCCTGATATTCTCCCTGCAAGACCTCAGAAGCCCCTGCTAGACCGGCACATTACTGGTTTCTTAACTGACAGATAACTAACTAGGAGCAAATTCTTATTTTCATTCCTTTAGAGCTCTTGCACGAATAGCATCCAGCTCCAGTGACTTGTTACCAGAATATTTTATCTTTTTGTGAAAAGCCTTTTAGAACTGACATTTCAAGCAGAGCCAGGCGACTATCAAAGAGACATGTCTGGTMCAGTGAGGGCAAGTCCCTGCAACTGAGCTGCCTTGAAGATACCAACAGTAGTTTTAGAAAAGCTAATGAGCTGTAGACTAAGAGTAGCAAAGGCATGGAAAAGGAAGGAGTACAAGGTGAAAGGATAAGAGATGAGTCACACAATTTAAAGCAGCTAACTTCTAAGCCTCTCTTCATTGTAGCACCTAAAAACATGACTGTCCTCAACCCACACAAATTAGGAGATAACAGCATAGTTACAAGCTGTGTTGTGAATTTATTTTATAAAACTGCCACCCTTAGTGACCATTGCTGTCCCTCAGTGAGCAAAGGCCTTCTCCTGAGATGGCCACGCATGAGCAGAGACTGTGCAGGTACTCCCTGTGCTCCAGCAGTCAGCTTCAGTATGTCACCACTAAATGTGATGCTTTAAMGGTGATTCAGCTAAAACCACTGAATTTAAGCTGAAGGCAACTAGGAAGCTCTCAAAGGACTCATTTTGGCAACCTACCATTCAGAGCAATGAGTTCAAGCTGTGATGTTTGGTAACTTTTGAACTGGCATCTCCAAAGGGATCATGTAACTATACTGTAAGGTTAATAAAATCTCACTTTCATGTAGATATGCAAGTTGATTATTCTGCAATTTGGGCAGGCCAAAAGCAAGGGCAGGTTGTATTTCCATACCTCAACTTGCGGATGGTGACAAAGTTCACACCAATATCATAATCAGTCTGGATGACATGATTGTCCCCAAATACAACAGGTACTTCAAACTCTAGTGATCTTGCACAAGTTAAAAAAGGGACACATAGGTGGGAAAAAAACATTCCCATTAACTTCAGTAAATTTAGATCAGTCCTGTCTGATCGGGATGATCAGGGTGATCAGTTTGCTTTTAATCTTTTTGTGAGGTGAGTTTTAAGCAGCTATGCACTTTTATTATTTGTCTTTCATGACAGCTTTTGAAATTGAGGAATTCAATTAAAAGCTGAAATTATTTCTAATATGAGGCTGCGGAACACTGCTTAAATAAAAAATACCTAGTGAAATACTTAAAGACTTCTGGAAGACTTCAGACTTTAGACCAGAGTGGTGAAGCAACACCAAAGTCCTATCAGATGCATCCAGAGGGGGATAATTACGTAGATTTGCAGCTTTCAACAAAGTCATTTCATAAATGCAGTTGTCCAAGCATTGCTCAACATCCTGTCAGTGAAAAGAGTCCAGTATTTTCAAGGTAGGATGATATTTATAGTCCATCTCTCTCGCTGTCTCTCTCAGAAAACCTGGAATTTGGAAAGCCTAARGAATTTTTTCCTTTGAACAAAGAGTCCAAACAAAATACAACTTTGAAATTCACTGCAATAATTCAAACATTATCAACATAAAGCTTTACTATCGCAGTTATAATACCATATTTGGAATAATATTTTAAAAAACACAAAAATGGTGACTACACTCATAGGATTGTTATTTCCTCYTTCCATACAAAAAATCAGATTTAAAAAGCTAAATTGGTAGCATACAACACAAGTAAGTAGATTTTTAAAGAAGCTATGGGAATTTTTCGAATTAATTTTTGCCAAGGACCCATCTGGGACAGACTTCCATCAGCATGCTATGATAGCTTCATTAGAAAGGTGCAAAAATATCTCAGAAAAAGCAGCAGAACTGGAGTTTGCTTTCCTCTGTTAAGCACAGCTTGCTATTCCAGCAACTTTTTTTTTTTTTTTTTTAATATATACACATGGAGATGGGCATGAAAGTTTCCTTCTCTGTACAAAGAGCACACCTGCAATTTTCTTCTTCAGATTAATATAGACATAGGAGACAAAACAGATTATTCCATGAATGAACAAACGAACTAGCTGTCAGTCAGACCAGGCAATCTTGGTACAAATAGAGGAAGATTACTGCAAAATACACAGTTTGACATGCTGACAGAAATCACTCTTGTCAAGCTGTATTGATACACAATGACTTGCAGGCTAGTTTGGGTGCTTTACTTTTCCTCTTTTTT